>NC_134691.1:39428634-39721134 GCF_050947455.1 Rhinoderma darwinii | reverse complement strand
CATCTCTTTTGTATCCACTTATTTTGGCTAAAAAAGATCATCAAAAACTGCACTGTGTAAACCTAGCCTAAAGCAGTCGACCTTCCACAAGGTATCTGTAAAAGGTAAAACAGGGGCACGCTGGCACTGCCCTCAACACAGGTTCCTTTTTGGAGGACTGCACATTGCTACACGCTTGTGAGTGAATCTCTACCCATTATCATTTCAGTCAGTAGGTGGCAGCAGTGGGCACAAATGACGATTACCCTTTAAGATATACATTAAAGTTTGCAGTTGGAATCTATCTTGACCAATATCTTAGGAAATGCCTTAAAAAGCAGTTCTGCTCATTTTATGTTATTATCAGAATTGTTTTTGCTGGGGATTTAAAAGCAGAACTCTAGTCTCCTGCAGAACAAAATAAGGGCCATTAGAAATGTAAAAAATACAAGATTGTCTTTAAAAATCCTGCTCCCCATAACCAAGTGTTCTCCTCCTCCTGACTCTGTCCTCTGCTGCGGGTGGGCAGGTACATGATATGCTTTGCATTAGCAAGTTCCTACCAACTAGTAGTTAAAGGGATTGTCCAGAGTTAGAAAGAAGGTGTTTTCTCCAGAAACAGCGCCACTCTTGTCCATGGGCTGTGTCTGGTATTGCAGCTCCTTCAAGAGAATACAGGATGTATGAGGTGTGTATGAATTAGGATTATCTACACTGGTATGAAAGACTTAATACTGTTTTTTTTGTCCTGAACACATTTTTCCCCAGTATTGAATGTATCGAAATATGTTTACATGGGTGTCATCTCACAATATTCATATTTTATGTTTGTATGTACATCTTTGTTTTTATCCATTCGGGACACTATGCATTGCATGCCTTTATCATGCCTTTTTTCAGGCTTTCCTTATGAAATGCATGCATATTAATGTTATCAATATTTTTGATGGTGAAAACACGGACAGTTAATAGGGCTCCCTTATAGGACCCTCATCCCAGAGCGGAACGCAGCTATAAAGAGTCTTTTTCACTTTTGAGGACCAAGCACATGCAGAGAAACTCAACAATTATGCTCTTCATATTAATTGCAATATGAAACAAAACTACAGTCCACTGGAGTTCCACTTTAAAATCTTGAACTCTACCAAAACCTGCAGATCCAGTTTTAACAACTCTTTTTCCCGTGTGACAATTCCGGGTGTCTATCAAGCTGAAATGTGGGACAATTCCCCCTGTATATATCTTACTTCTTCTGGTTGTTATTGGAAACAGTCGACAGCTTGTACGGAGCTGTAAAATGACACTGTCTTCATAAGGAGCACCACACAAAGGCCCACAGATTGTCTACTGCTCTGAAGTACAAAACCACAGGCACACCCTGTGCCTTCATACAGCCTCCTGCCGACTCTGCTGTGAGCATGATGCCAAAAGATGAAACCTCTGACCCTGTGCAGATATTGAACCTGCAAGAGATGACCTAAAGCCTTCAGAATTATGACTGCAGCTCCGGATTATAATACAGACTATAACTGGATCAAGAGATCAGTTACTCAACTCTTTATGTAGATTAATTCTATATGTAAACTGTGAAAGGGTGACATACACTTTAAATTTATAGGCACTTTATACTATTTAGTATCATACGTTATGAATATGTTATTGAGTTTTATGTCCTACTTGTTAAGCATAAATAGATAGTTTTGAAAACGAAAATATGGGTAAGAATACAACAATCAATCAGATCATGAAAGTCATAGCAACAGTTGAAAAGTGTACTGATCTTGCAGGAGGCAGTGACCTGTTCACTCATTTGATTATGTTAGCATGGACAGGGCCGTATGTAATAGGGTAGTATCATTAAGTCAGCAGCGAGCTGCAGACAAGTAAGAGATCATATACTGAGAGTGATATAGTAGAAGTAGTATTGTATCTGCAGCATAGAGTATTTCAGTTGTAGATGATGTTGATTTTGTGGGAGGCAGTGACCTGTCCACTCATGATCATGTGAATAAGGGCAGAGTTGCTTGTGACAAGGGCAATATCGTAATTTGAGAAAGGGCATTAAGTCAGAGGCCTAGTTGAAAGTTCAAAATATTTACCTCTACCACCTAATTGCCCATGACCGCCGGCACTGCTGCCACATATGAGGACATCATTCTGTATAGGACCATTGTTTTTCTTTAGCATAAAATAGACTTGGATCTCCGCATATACCACCTCCATTCTCTCTGCCGCCCCGGTGAAACCTGTTGCAAATGAGCCTTATGTCTTACCCCACTATTGAAGCCAAAGAGCAAGACACAGCCGTAGAGTTGTAGTGAAGGCCGCACACAGCTGATTGGTCATATTTGGTTCCATGAAGAAGACCATTGGGGTGTCCTAAGTATTTCCACCTGAAATAAACCTCATATTTCTGGTATTTAATCAGCCTACATTTGCTGTGCTATCATCATTCAGCATGAATTATTTTACATCTTTTATTTTACATATAAGATAACCGCTACTCTTATAAGCATTGAGTGTTTCCCTTTAAAAGACACATGTTGTTTCTCTTCTGCAGATAAAACTCTGGTATGACAAAGTTGGTCATCAATTGATTGTCACTATATTAGGAGCTAAGGACCTGCCATCGAGAGAAGATGGGAGACCGAGAAACCCTTATGTTAAAATTTATTTTCTTCCAGATCGAAGGTACGTGAAGAGGCATTTATCATTGTATGTATTTGACTATTGGTTGTATGACATTAGAAAGGGCTGTTTTTTCCCCAAAAGCAGCACCACTCTTGTCTTTGGGCTGTGCGCCGTATTGCAGCTCAGCTCTTCTCAAGGGGTTGTTTCAGTTCATGAATCCCTTATAATATTCCCCATGAGGTCACTTTGAGGTAATAGAACTCTATAGGGGATACTAAGTATTTTTCCGGTTTAGCCAGAGTAGAACTGCTGCCAAGAGCATCTCTCTCTCTCTGGAGGACCCAGGCTGTCAATGCATTACATGAACAGCCGATTCAATGGAAAATGTGTAATGCTTCATTTCTCCTGTAGTGGTGCTGCAGGGGAATTAAACACTTGCTGACAGGTTCCTCCACAGATTGCAGCTAACAGCAGGGGGTCCCATCAGCAGGACATCCTGTGATCAGCTTATCATTGGGGAACCCTTCTAACAAAAAAGGTCTACCAAAAGTGGACAAAAAACGTTTAACCGGTTCATGGCCAGTCAGCGTTTAGCCATTTTTAGCACTAATTAGTTAAATGGCTATAATATTTTTATTTGGTCGGCTAGCAATATGAATTTTACATTTGTGTTCCATGCAGGTTTTTGTTTGTTTTTTAAATTTGTATACACAACTGTTGCTTTTTTAGAATTTTATAGGTTTTTTTTACCAAAAAAAAGGTAAAAAAATGTTTTCCTTTTAGCTAATTAATTTTTTTTCGGTAATGATATAGTGTTAATCTAAAGTAGACTTTTTATTTGTGATCATCATTGTCTACCATAAATTTTGATATATTACATGTCTATTTTAGGGTAAACGAGAATGATTGGCAGGGAGGAGTGTTTTTATGGGGGTATTTTATGTGTAATTTTTAGTTAATTTATTTTAAGGGTTTTTTTTGCTTTTATTTTTTGTCATTATGGACTGTCTCTTAAAGGTCATAAAAGACTTTCAGGCGACATTATATTGCATTTTACTATTTTAACACTAAACTTTTAGACTGTATGACACTGCACAGCAGCCCCAGTTACAGGGGAAATCAGCACTCTTAGGGCAAAGCCCCACGTGGCGGAATTGCTCTTGAATTCCGCTGCGGACACTCCGCAACGTTAATCCGCAGCGGAGCCGTTTCTCCATTGCCTTCCACTTCTTTTTAGTAGGCTTCGTTTAGACGAGGCTGAAAATTCCGCTGCGGAGCATAGGCTGCGGTGCGGAATTTGGTGTCCGCAGCATACAATGGATGTTGCGGACTGGTTGCGGACTCATTGCGGAAGTTCTCCATTGACTTCAATGGAGATTCTAAGTTCCGCAATGAAGTCCGCAGCTGTCATGCACATGTTATGTGTGCTGCGAATGCGTCTTGCTTTTTGGACATGACATTTCTTCATTCTGGCTGGACCTATGTATTTCTAGGTCTACAGCCAGACTGAGGAAGTCAATGGGGCTCCCGTAATTACGGGAGCGTTGCTAGGCGACGTCAGTAAATAGTCACTGTCCAGGGTGATGAAAGAGTTAAGCGATCGGCAGTAACTGTTTCTGCACCCTGGACAGTGACTACCGATCCCAATATACAGCAACCTGTAAAAAAAATAGAAGTTCATACTTACCGAGAACTCCCTGCTTCTGTCTCCAGTCCGGCTTCCCAGGATGACGTTTCAGTCTAAGTGACGGCTGCAGCCAATCACAGGCCAATCACAGGCTGCAGCGGTCACATGGACTGCCGCGTCATCCAGGGAGGTCGGGCTGGATGCCGAAAGAGGGACGCGTCACCAAGACAACGGCCGGTAAGTATGAAATTCGTTTACTTTCACTAGGGAAAGTGCTGTCCCTTCTCTCTATCCTGCACTGATACAGAGAAGGGAAGTACTTTTCCCGCAGTCCGCAGCAGCTAGTCCGCATCAATTTACTGCACATTTTGGGCAGATCCGCCGCAGAATCTGCAACGCAGATTCTGTGCGGCATTGATGCGGACAGCTGCGGAGGAAAACCGCCACGTGGGGCCATGACCTTAGGGCATGACCACACATAGCGGAATTGCTCTGGAATTCCGCTGTGGACAGTCCGCAGCAGAAACCCGCAGCGTACACTTTTCTCCATTGCCTTCCACAGCTTTGTGGTTGGGTTAGTTTACAGGTTGCGGACAATTCCGCTGCGTAGCATAGGCTGCGGAGCGGAATTTGGTGTCCGCAGCATACAATGGTTGTTGCGGACGTGTAGCGGACTTGTTGCGGACTCATTGCGGAATTTCTCCATTTACTTCAATGGAGAGTCAAAATTCCGCAATGAAGTCGGCAGATGTTATGTAGATGTTATGTGTGCTGCGGAGCGTATTGGTTTTTTAACATGACATTTCTTCATTCTGGCTGGACCTATGTATTTCTAGGTCTACAGCCAGACTGAGGAAGTCAATGGGGCTCCCGTAATTTCGGGTGACTACGTGTGTGCACCCATAATTACGGGTGACTACGTGTGTGCACCCGTAATTACGGGAGCGTTGCTAGGCGACGTCAGTAAATAGTCACTGTCCAGGGTGCTGAAAGAGTTAAGCGATCGGCAGTAACTGTTTCTGCCCCCTGGACAGTGACTTCCGATCACAATATACATCAACCTGTAAAAAAAATAGAAGTTCATACTTACCGAGAACTCCCTGCTTCTTTCTCCAGTCCGGCCTCCCGGGATGACGTTTCAGTCTAAGTGACAGCTGCAGCCAATCACAGGCCAATCACAGGCTGCAGCGGTCACATGGACTGCCGCGTCATCCAGGGAGGTCAGGCTGGATGCCGAAAGAGGGACGCGTCACCAAGACAACGGCCGGGTAAGTATGAAATTCTTTTACTTTCACTAGGGAAAGGGCTGTCCCTTCTCTCTATCCTGCACTGATAGGGAGAAGGGAAGTACTTTCACCTCAATACGCAACGGCTAGTCCACATCAATTTAATGCCCATTTTGGGCAGAGCCCCAACAGAATCTGCAACGCAGATTCTGTGCGGCATTGATGCGGACAGTAGCAGAAGAATTCCGCCACGTCTGGGCATGCCCTTAGGCCTTATTTACACGAGCGTATTTCACGTCCGTGAAACGCGCGTGAAAACAACCACGTCACACGGACCTATGCAAGTCAATGGGGCCATTCAGACAATCCGTGTTTTTCACGCAGCGTGTGTGCGCTGCGTGAAAGTTACTGCATGTCCTATACGCGTTTAGAGTTCCTCAGCACCCAAAGTCTAATGTTTATTGGTTTGGTACTTTCAGAAGAGCATTTCATTAGTGTGCTATTAATGAAGGAGATATTCTCAAATACCAGCTAACTTTTAATTAGGTTTCATATCTCCTATTGAAGGTCATTAAGGTATTTTAATTGCAGATAACCAATATAAATTTACACTCATCTCATTAGAGCATTCTCATGCAGCATCTGCCAAGTGCACAGATTCCTATCTTTTAATAAGTGAAATATGTCGATACTTTTAATGAAATCCTAGCAAAACTACAAAAAAAATTATATAAAACATTGTAAACCATGGCGTGATGTGTTGCTGCATCAAGGGTCTCATTCATTTCCACTTGAGCACCACATTGTTCTGGCACGGGACGTTTTTTCATACTAAAGATTGATCGGTGTGGGGTCTAGGTTTCGGACCCCCACTGATCATATACTGATGACCTATCCTGTGGATAGGTCATCAGTATGATCAAACGTCCCGTGCACGGACAACCCCATTAAGTTTCCCCCTCAAGCACAAATTCAGGTTCTCGCTAATTTCTCCAATTACATTGTTATCCTAAAACTGTGAGATTTCTTCTGCAATTTCCTCAAGCTTTCTGGAACTTTATTCAAAGGGACCAAAAACAAGTGTAGGTTCAATGTTTTCTTATAGCCCATAGAACTTCCTGTGACCACCCCAGTACATGTAGCGGCAGGTACCGAAATAGTGGTCACTTAATTAGGAAGTCCATTGGTTGTTAGGCAAGGTGACCCAGTATACTCTACAGAACACACTAAGCTGGAGCTTCGGGAAGAGAATTAAACACAGATTCTGCAAAGTCCAGAAAGTCTGATAATTCAACTCTTGCTAAATAATCTGGACTCTCACCACGCCAGAAGTAGAAGTAGACTTTGTAGACTTATGATGTTCCTTTATGAGGCATCTGTTTCATGATAAAGTTATGACGTCTTGGAACTTTTATTTTTTATTATAGTGATAAGAACAAAAGGAGAACAAAGACTGTGAAGAAAACATTAGAACCCAAATGGAACCAAACGTTCATTTACTCTCCGGTTCCTCGAAGAGAGTTTAGAGAACGAATGTTGGAGATCACACTTTGGGATCAAGCCAGAGTTCGAGAGGAAGAAAGTGAATTCTTAGGAGAGGTATTTTAACTCACCACTTGATTGTCTTCTTATAGTAAAAAATATAGGATATTCTTAAGGTGTTCTTAGACTTTGGATGACTAATCAGGATGGTTTCCCAGGATCTTCATGTTCATGGGCACCATTGAAAATACCTTCCTCACTGATCTCGAAGGAAATGGTAATTGGCCAATTTGGATATTTCAGCTGATCTGTATGGTTTCCCCAAATATAAGTTGGTATCAGAGCGGTCTGTGTCTGTTTTCCCTCTCTCTCATATATAAAACCTTATATAGCTGAGCAATCTGAGCACATATTGAGCTAAACAGAACCATGTCAGATGTTCCATCCATCATTTTTACACTGAAATCAATGGGATGACGGATGGAAAAAAATGGATGTCATCTGTGACGTCTGATGCTTCGATCCACTGCATCTGTTGTTCCATTGAATTTGATGTAAAAAAACTTGGATGGGATGATGGATTGGATGATAGACGCCATTTGCGATGGACAGGAAAAGATTACATGCAACATTTTTCTGTCCATCATAACCAACATCTGTTACTGTGACAAATAATGAATAATTTGAAGACATTTTCCGACTAAATAGAATTTTATTAAAATCAATGGGATCCATTCTAAATGCCTTTTGGCATAAAAAGATGGTGGAAATAGAAGTGGACTAGACAATGGACAAGTGAGAACAAACCCTTAGTTTCTGCACAACCAGGAGAAAGGATTGATGGGAAACTGTCAGCAAGAATATGGATATGAGCCTGCTGCATTGTGTATACCAATCTTTTATTACCTTCCTAATAATTGCTGAATTCCTAAAGGTATAATTTGTGACTGTGATAAATGTGCCGAACCTCTATGTTAATTGGGTTGTGTTATTCGCTGGTTTTTGTTTTGGTGATATTTTTAGGTGTTCCTAACTTGAATTAATAACATGTTATTTTACGTCCCAGCTATATCACCAATAACCTAAAGAAGATCGCCTGGTAATGAGTGGGGGTGTACGGAGCACGGCACAAAAGAGCTGAAATCGCAATTGCTGCCCTTTTGGCAGGAGTTATTTTTGGTAGAGTTTTTGGAACATCAAAAATTCTAAAGGTTCTTCTAAACTACTACCCCCAACAGTCACCTGTTTATTTCACATTAGTAGTGAAACGCAGCAGATAATGCACGGCAAGGGATATTATAGCTCAGAAGATCTTGAGTATCTTATACATGTTCTCTGCAGAGTAACGTGTGAGACACATACCGTACTTTAAGTGAATTTCTGTCCTTGAATACAACTTATTATTTTTTCATTTTTTTTAATCTAACAAGGTCAAAAATTCAGTGCTGATTAGTTTCCTAATATATCTTTAGAGCAACAGGAGCTTTGTTTTTCTAATACAGATCTCGAAATGCCCTGTATAGACATAGATTTAAAGGGATTGTTTCACAAAGACTACCCCTTTATTAAATGAAGCCGGCACGGTTTTCAGCTATTTGCAGAGGGTCCAGCTTCACTCACCTCAGGCAATAAGCTATAAATTGCCAGGGAAAGCCGTGCCCAGGCATACATGACCAATGCATCAGCCACTGCGGGAAAAATGAAGCATTACATGGCGGTCATTCAGATGAATGCCAACCCATTTAATGCATGGACCTGTGGAGTCCGCCAAAGCTGGAGCTGCTCTTACAAAACCCTGTATGACATCCATATGTCATCACCAAGGAGAATTAATACATTTTTATCAAGTATCACACAGCCATCCAGAAGCCAAAGAGTCATATTTCAAGTCAGATAAAACAGGATAGCCGCCTGTAGGTAGCCCTCAAGAGAAAGTTTTCCTCTTTCTAAAGAGCTCATTTGCATAATGTCCCAGGGTGCATAGAGTCTTCACTAAATGGATCTCTGCAAGGAGTATCATTATCTGTCGTGGGGATATCTCACAGACTATTTTTTCCAGCAAATACTAGATTATTTTAAATCTGTGAATTCTCCCCAACCTTGTATATATTTATTGTTTTATATCTGTTTAATAAAAAAAGATTTATTCATGGTAGTTTATGCCTAGAGTTCTGACGGGGTTTATGCCTATGTATCGTATATGGAGAAGCCTAGACTCGTCGTATGGCCTAGACTCTAGAAAATGTAACCTTTCAATGTTTTCCGTATGAAGAATATCTCCGGCTACTGTATGAATGACAATCCTATTCTTTTATCCCCTGACACATTATCATATACTTTTTCCCGTAATTCTCAGTTTTCAGTTGTCATTCTAACCAATAAATAAATGAATTTGCATCCCAGATTTACATCATGTTGGGCAGTTTATTGACATACAACAGACTAAGGTAGACAAGAAGTCAAATTGCTCTTGGTGACGGATAATGATGTACCTGACACACGTCATTACTGTTTCTGTGACAAGGCCTGCAACATATTCAGTGAAGGAATGACTGACGTGTAGATTACCAAAACTCATGTACAGAAAAGAGAATGATTTCTTATCAGTGGCAATAGGACTGTATTCGCGTTTTTTAGCCTATACATCACTGATGAGCTCTGAAAATAGCGAAAGAAGAAGCTGTCAGTAGGTTCTGTAGGTTATATCCTGCCACCAGTGGCTGATGTCCTCTCTGAATTCCCCTTTACAAAATGTATTCCACAGAAGTTTTTCTATTAGAGATGTAGATGCTGCCGCCGGTCAGTCTACAGTCTGGAGTAAACCCTGCCGCCAGTCATTCCAGAGACTAGTGTAAATGCTGCCGCTGGTCAGTCCGCAGTCTAGTGTTAACAGTGAGTCCAGAGTCTAGAGTAAACGCTGCCGCCAGTCATTCCAGAGACTAGTGTAAATGCTGCCGCTGGTCAGTCCGCAGTCTAGTGTTAACAGTGAGTACAGAGTAAACGCCGCCACCAGTCAGTCGAGAGTCTAGTGTAAATACTGCCGCTACTCAGGCCACAGTTTAGTATAAACACATTCGTCAGTCAGTCCACAGTCTAATGTAAATGCTTCCGCCAGTTAGTCCACAGTCTAGTGTAAACACTGCTGGCGGTCAGTCCACAGTCCATTGTAAAAACTGCCAACGGTCAGTACACAGTCTAGTGTAAACACTGCCACCAGTCAGTCCGCAGTCTATTGTAAATGCTATGGTCCGTCCAATATTGTGTAAACACTGCTGCCGGTCTGTCCACAGTCTATTGTACACGCTGCAATCGCTCAGTTCACAGTCTACTGTAAACGCTTCCTCCGGTAAGTCTAGTATAAATGCTGCCGCCGCACAGTCCACAGTCTAGTGTAAATGCTACGGTCGTCAGTCTACAGTCTACAGTATAATGTAAATGATGTCCACAGTCCATGGTAAACGTTGCTGCTACTCAGTCCACAGTCTATTGTTAATGCTGCCACCAGTCCATTCCCAGTCTAGTATAAGTGTTGCCACCAGACAGTCCACAGTCTAGTGTAAACGCTGCCGCCAGTCTGTACACAGTCTAGTGTAAACACCGCCGCCAGTCAATCCGCAGTCTAGTGTAAACGCTGCCGCCAGTCTGTACACAGTCTAGTGTAAATGCTGCCACCAGTCTGTACACAGTCTAGTGTAAACGCTGCCGCCAGTCTGTACACAGTCTAGTGTAAACTCTGCCACCAGTCTGTACACAGCCTAGTGTAAACGCTGCCGCCAGTCTGTACACAGTCTAGTGTAAACACTGCCGCCAGTCAATCCACAGCCTAGTGTAAATTCTGCCGCCAGTCTGTACACAGTCTAGTGTAACCGTTAGACCTGGGCCCCTAATTAACTTGGTACCCAGAAAAGTTCAGCAACATCCTGTATCGGAACCTTTTCCTTTAGTCACTTCCAGAAGAAAGAGCCATAACTCAGAAAGGTCTAAGTAGAAAGTTTAGCTCTTTCATAGAAGAAGACGACTGAGGACTTATATTTACTAGTGGTGTTTTGATTTTTGGATGCAATATTTTAAGAAAATTTTATTGATCACTGGGGATTTCTGTTAAGTCGTTTTACAGTTACCTTATTGTTTTCTTACTGTATTATTGTACACACACTTATATACTATCTGTTTATTTTTTTTCCCACAGATTCTAATTGAATTAGAAACTGCACTTTTAGATGATGAGCCACATTGGTACAAGCTTCAGACGCATGATGTGTCCTCATTGCCACTACCCAACCCATCCCCATTTTTGCAACGGAGGCAGATGCACGGAGAGAGCCCAACTAGAAGATTGCAAAGTAGGTTCCCAACAACAAACAGTGCATGTCCGCTACTAGAGACTCATCCTCAACATTGATTCTTGATACAAAACTCCAGCTTTGCTTTAATATACTAATCACCTTATTTTCCTAACTAAAATAATAAACTAACAAAAGAACGAAACCTATAATCTCAAAATCAGTGGGTATTATAATAGCTCATCTTAGTTTGTGATTGAACATTAAAAGTCTGAAGGTGGCCATACACATTAGATACCATACACATTAGATAAATGTCATACGAACCCGCCGATTTCCTTGGGATTGACCAACGATCTAATGAATATAGGGTCCATCTGACCTTTTCCTGAGAGCATATGTCAAGGGAATGAAGGATCGGGCATGATGTATTTCAACATGCCCGATCCTTCATTCCCAATGGAGTTAAGCCACTCTAAAAGGTATCTGGAAAGAGCGTATGCTCCTCGGCTGAGCGAGCATGTTTACATAGGACAGGCGACATAGCTGTCGACCGAATGCTTGTTCTGCCAGCAGGTACTGCAGGTGTATAGCCTGCTTTACGAATTCAGGTGACTGCAATTTACTTCAATATTTCCCTCCCACAATGTCACACTCATGGGGGTCCTGAGACATGTAGTAGGGTCCTCGCAGCTGATTTATCTGCCCTGTGCGTAACAGTAACACTGATCTCCAGGGAATTTCTTTCCTTGTCTAAAGCTGGCCATATACACACAACAGCTGTCTGCTAAACACTTATTTGGGTGACATCCCCATATACACCCCAGGCACTTCTGACCGCATCATATTTCCCAGAAGAGGAAAAGGGATCCTGAAGCTTGAATTCCAATATGCCCAATCCTAATTTTCCCCAACATCTGCTGTAGGAAGACTGTTGGGAGGCCACCATACATATTAGATTGATGGCGTATCCCACACACATTAACCTAACGTGTATAGTATGGTATAATCAGCCTAAATATACAGCAGGTCTGAATCTGTGGATCACTCAATAGAAAAATTATTTAAGGGAAGTTACTGTATATATTGTTTACATATAGTTTACCAGCACCACAGAGTTTTGCCTAGGCTTCAGGGGGCTCCCAACCACTCCTAAAGCATTACCTGGCATAGTGGTTCCATTGCGGAGATCTATTACCAGGCACCCCTCATTATCTTCTGTCTTATGCCTCTTCTTGACAATAAAGTTAACATTTCCTGAAGGGCATAAGTACCTAAGTCAGACCATGCAGCTGTAATGGGGCCCCTGGAGAGAGCGGGCATAGACAAGGTTGGCTACCTTCCTTTTTTTAATAAGGGATGAGAACATGTGTTCCCACCCCTCTCCACAGTTCCTACAAACCAGTGTGGGGAATTAATAGGGGAAAATAAGCACCAAGTCATCCTTTCTGAGGTGATTAGGGGTGTGGTAGTGTTAACCGGCACCAGAAGGAAATTGAAATTTTTGCTATGGTGCTCTCTCCCCTGTCAGACCCCCTCACTGAATGATCGTGAGCATGGGCACGAATGATGCTTAATACGATCGTTCGGTCCCCATACAGTTTTCATCCCTCATTTACATTGGAAGATGTGTTGCCGACAAACGATAATTTCTTTGGCCACATAAAAGATCCGCTCAGCCGATACACAAGTCTTTGTTTGTTTTTTGGGCTGATCGCTGGGCATGTTAAACGGGACATTGTTCGAGTGTACGAGCGCACTTTCGAATACTCGTTCCCGACCGTGCCTAGCGATTAGTCGACAAACAAGTAAAAGGGTTGTTATATAGTACTTCAGGGTTGGAGGAAGTGCACTGAGTCTGGACACAACTGATATACCCAGAATCCCTGTTTACGTTTTTACAGGTCTGATTATTTTTTGAAAATTCTACTCTTTGATTGTAAGGACAGATATGATCCTCAGAAAACCAAACCATAATACATAACTCCCTGCCTGCGAATGTCACCATATCAGAGACTTCTGACAACACTTATTATAACCACACAGCATCTCCCCTCTTACAGGACTAGGTCCGCTGTGACATAGGTTATCATGTCTGTGACAGACTGTCCTCCATGTTTTTCTCAACAGGAGTACATGAAATAATTACAAGTTTAGGGTCCGATCATACTGGGAAGTTAATGGGGCAGATTTACTAAGACTGGTGTTTTATAAACCAGTCTTAATATAAAGTGCGCTGGAGTAAGATGTGCCTAATTTATTGAGAGCCACATGCCTCGTAATAAATTTGGCACAACTCTGCCCATCCGTGCGCTGGAAAGTGAAATCTACACCAGCTACGAGCTAATGTTGCTTACTGCTATTATATATTCCAGTTTCTGGCGTAAATTAGAGTAACTCTGTAAGGCCTCATGCACACGACTGTAGCCGTGTGCACGGCCGTGATTTTCGGGTCTGCCGGCTGCGGACTGTCAGCCGCAGGCCGCCCGCAAATCGCGGGACATGCACATGGCCGCCGCCATTGTTTTCAATGAGCCCGGACCGCAGAACAGGGCCGTAATAAGACATGCCCGTTCTTTCTGCGGTCCGGGCTCCCGGGCCGTGCAAGGACCGCAGAAACTACGGTCGTGTGCATGGCCCCATAGAAAAGAATGGGGCCGCAATTCTCCCGTGGATTTTCGGGGGAATTGCGGCCGCAAAAACACGTTCGTGTGCATGGGGCCTAAGGGCGCGGGTGGCTCCGTCCTTTCACTACGCCCCACTAACTTTTTTGAAAAGTGTTGTGAGCGCCGTAACGAAGAAAAAGTTGCAAAATTTGGCTTAAACTGTAAGCTCTTGTGCAAATTTAAACTTTTATACTTCGAATGATAAATTCCCCCCATTGGGATCTTCTATCCACTATCATCCAGTGTGAATGGGGCCTTAAAAAGTTCTTCCATTTAATAGACAAATTACATGTTTTGAAAGTTGACTATATATGATGTTTACCTTATATATGTCAATTATTGTTTTCTCTTGTTTTCCTTACTCGGAGTCGCAGTCTATATGGTATAGTGTAAGGACAACCTCATTCCCCACTGCTAAGGGCAGGTGAATCCTTAATGTGTTCGGGGCCATGTCTTCCACCAGAATCCTTTTTTTGTTTTAATCTAAATAGGTTTAAAATTGAGTGTAATTTCTTAATATATCTTTATAGATAAGATAGATTTCAGAGTTTTGTTTTTCTGATACAGAAGTCCCATGGAGGGAGCATTGGAGATTACTACATTACATTGAACTCAATTCTAAGACCGTATACAGTGAGCTCCCTCTAGTGGTGGCTGCAGTTAGCCAGCATGTTGCCTTCTAAATCTATGCCTATGCAGGCGATTTGGTGCTCTGTATCAGAAAAACAAGCTCTGAACATATAACATATAAAAGGTAAATAAACTAGATTATATTTTTGTCAACTTTTAAAATGTGAAATGTGTCTATATAGTAGATTCTTCATTCATCGTTGGATGGAAGATCTTTTTCATGCAATCAAAGTTCTCATCGGTAGTCTGTGGTTACAATTTATCAGTATCGCATGTATCATCCAATCAATTTTGTACCCATTGCTTACTATGGTCAAGGCTACATACTGTACTTACGTATGTGTGCTTTTGGGCATAGGCGTAGCTTAAAGCTCCTGGGCCCCAATGCAAAATTTGTCACCTACCATGTACCATTTATAATACTGGTGCCTTCTTATGTGACAGAGGGACCTTTGGGCCCCCACAGGCACTTGGGCCCAGGACCTCTGCACCACCTATTGCTATGCCCCTCTAATGGGTACCATACAGAGTACTCACTGCTTGCTCGCAGTAGCACAGATCATTGATCCCTATAGTACAACTTCTTTGTGTAAGCACTGGCACTTATCTTGTATTTTTTTGTTCCGGACTGTTTATTTTCACCCCATCAAGTAAAAGTGTCAGTTTCCAGCATATTGACAGCACTTTGACCAGGGGTCACTTCAATTTCATTGATCAAGCCGCAAGAGATGACAGTGTTTACATACCCTTAGACCCCCGGCTTTCAATGTGTTGATTGACTAATCTGAATTTGCCAGAACAGTTGTCACCACCACCAGTTTTAATAAATACATATTAAAGCTGCTGCATAGTGCACACTTACATGGGACTGCATGCTTTGTAGAGTGCAATTATTTTTATTTATCATTTTTAGGAAAGCTATGGTATGTAGCGGAGATATTTATAAGGCATTTGTTCCAAGATTCCTAATTTACTAATAAAAAAATAAATACAGCAATGATTTATAAAATTGCTTTGTTTCCAAAATGTAATTCTATAGCCTAACATATTATAAAATACTATAATTACTATTGTTAGTGATTCCTTATCTCCCTGCTACATATTTGATTTCATATTGATCTTCCCTTGACATCCGTTCATATTAATATTTGTTTTCCAGATAGAGGCCCATATTCATATAATTCAGGTAACTCCAGCATGCGAGAGATTCATTATGCATGTCTTCATATGGACTGTATGGTATAACCACGGCAAGTTACCCATTTATATCATACGGTGTCCATATGTCCTGTGTTATTGTCAGAACTCCTTACTCCCTGTAATCCACCTTGCTTGCTTGATGCCTACGTACTGCCTACGTACTGCCTAAGTATAAATATATATATATATATATATATATATATATATATATATATATATATATATATATAATCAATGATAACAGAGGGTTAAACTGCACATTTTAAAGGAACACTCAGGGTAAAAATTAATACACTGTGCTATGCTAAGTGCAGGGCCTGGGGGGCGGGGCATGACACAGGGATTTTCTCTTTGGTTTCCTTTGAATTCCAGTGTCATGCTCCACCCCCTCAGGCCCTGCACTAGGCATAATACAATGTATCAATTTTGCTTGGAGTGTTCCTTTGAAGGGCAAGTAATTCAAAATTCTAATTGGATATCTTGTAAGTGTGGTAATAAAATAGTTCTATCGGATGGCTTCCCTTCTTCCCAAACCCCCTGCTTTCTCTATCACCAGGAAATGTTGTGTTCCATATTATTCTACAGACATTTAACATGAATCTTTTTTTTTTTTTCTTTAGTTAACCATACAGAATTTCCGATATTGTTATTTATAAAGTATGAGGATATCCTGTAGTTCAGAGAATGCACTTACATTGGTCCCCATCCACAGTTCGGACTACAATATCCCCCATCTCAAGCACACACGCTAGGACCAATTTTAATGTGAAGTCAGATGTTTTATCAGTATTTTGGGGGAATATGAGGAGAACATGAGTCACTACTGGATGAGTTTCTGTTATAAGTATCTGATAACCCTAATCTTAAGGATGGTACAAAACACTCACACATCACACTCTCAACACAGCAAGGAACCAAACAAGTGATAGATGGATCATTCACAGTAACATCCCTGTTAATATCAGTGGTAGTTAGGGAATCTTAGGCCCCATTCACATCATGTTTTGGCCTACTGTTGTACTGTTCAAAACTTCTGACGTATACCTCCTACGAAAGGCCAAAACGTATCCCACTGTATGGCATAGAGTGGGATACATCGCCCTGGGAAAACTCCTGATGTCACTGTCCATATATGGAATCCGTCACCATAGCGTCACATGTTAAAAAACATATATTGCGTGTGGTATACTTTTTTCTGTGGGATCCCTCAGGATGGAATAGCATAATCTACTACATAATTGCTACACTATTCCATCCATAAAAAAAAGTATACCAAGGTATACCAGCCCGACGAAGGCCAAAAGTAAATTATTTTGGCCTCCCTCAGGATAATGGAGTCTCATAAGTACATTTATCTACGCTGACGTAGGGCAGTGTTTCCCAAACTGTGGGTCACGAACCCCTGGGGGGTCGCGAGCCACACACCGATGTCCTGGTTTCAACCATTCACTATGTAATGCCGGCCATGAGTGTAGTGATGTCATTGCACCTGTCTGTGCTGAGCCACACACTGCACAGACCGGAGGAGCAGAGGGATCATGGGGGCATTAGTTTGGGAATGGAGGCTGCTATGTGTCAATATATTGTATGGGGGCATCTATTGGGGCATTATACTGAATGGGGGCAGCTATGGGGGCATTATACTGTATGGGGTCAGCTATGGGGGCAGTATACTATTTGAGGGGCACTAAGCGGTCATTATACTGTGTAGGGGAAGCTATGGGGGCATTACCCTTTATGGGGGCAGCTTCAGGGGCATTATACAGTGTGAGGCCAACTATAGGGGCATTATCCTGTGTGAGGGCAGCTATAAGGGCGTTATACTGCGTGGGGGACAGCTATAAGGACATTATACTGTGTGGGGGTCACTAAGGGGTTATTATACTGTGTGGGGGGGCCTACTGGATTGGGACCCACTAATATGTGTTTTGCCTGCCCTGTGGTGAACCTCTAACTACGCCTCTGATGGCCACTGATGGACAGGTTGATTCACATGACCCACCATCAGCTGCCATAGTCGGGTCTCAGCATCGCACAGCAGCAGGATTCCTTGAGCCCGCCCCCTCCCCCGCCCACACAATTATCATTTTTTTATTTATTTTTTTAAAACATATTTTTATTGATTTTCTGAAGAGTTTTTACATAACATAATATACAGCAAACTGTTACAGGGATATAATCATATGTTGCAGAAGTTACAGAAATCACATTCTTACAATGACACAGAGATCATAATTGTTTACATCATTATGAGGCAGTTATTGGAGGTCGTCACAAGAATTTCCATAACATTAGGTGAACAGCGTTAGTGATGAATATCCCTGAGGAACAATGCATACAAAACTTTTCACAATTATCATTTTTGATGTTTCAGGGACTTATTTTTTGAATGATATATGTTGACATGCAACAGATGAAATATGGCTAAATTCGGTAGAGGGAGGTCCCAAACAAAAGTGTGTCCCGACCTCATAAAGTTTGAGAACCACTCATGTAGGGCAATAAGGTGATGTGAATGGGGCCTTAAAATGATAGTACGCTTAGATTTCCTTATCACCCATTGATTTAGAAGGGACACACTATTGGATGGACACTTGAAGGTTTCCATCGCTCCAATAATTTCCAATACATTCATGAATACTTCTCTGCTAGAAAGGCGACTCTGACCTACTTATTCTTTAGATTAGTAGTGAGGTCCCATCTGCCGACTACCTCCAATATGCCTCTTATTAAATGTTGATTGTTCGAAAACAAACCTTTAAAGGGGACATATCTGTCATAAATGTCAGATAGATTCGTGTCCCACCTCTGGGACCAACACCTATCTCTAGAACGGGGCCCGCTAAATTCCGTTCTACCTTTTTCTGCTCCCTCTGTCTCCCCGGCCATTTCCTGAATATATGGTCGGGAGTTACGAAAATAGCATAACTCGCTGAGCTACGCTGTTTCCGTAAGTCCCATAGTAGTGAGCGGCAGTTACGGAAGCAGCGTAGCATGCGAGTTACACCGTTTCTGCAATTACGACAGTTCTATGGGACTAACGAAAACCGCGTAGCTCAGGGAATCACAGTTTTCAGCTACAACACAGAGCGGTAGAACGGGCTTTAGGGGGCCCCCGTTCTAGAGATAGGTGTGGGTCCCAGTGGGACCCGCATCTATCGGACATTTATGACTTATCCTGCGGAGATGTAATACATGTCTCTAATGGGAAAACCCCTTTAATTATAAAACGAACAAGCAAATAAACAAACAGTTAACTAGATTTCCTCCTTCATTATTTATATTATATACCGTACAATATCCTTTCTAGTTAATTAGTATCATGTGAAAATAATATAAAATGGTATTTAGCACCTAATAGTATTAAAGTATAAAATGTACTATTATTTTTGTGACTTTTTTATGATTTTACGAAAGCTTCATGCACGCGCAGAGTGTACGGAGTCTGTGCAGAGTCACACTGAGTCTCCGTGGCTCCGTACTGGAGGCATTTTGTGGGCCGCCATTTGTTGTCCACATACGGCGCCGTATTATGGAGATGTTAGATTTCGTGGCTTAATGCACACAAGTCTGTACGGCACCACACGGAGTCCTTATGGCTCATTCCTCTGCAGCCACCATATGTCACCCTATCATGAAGGTTTTCTCTTCTAGAAGCAATGCTTCTAGGGAGAATATCTTTGTAACACGACATCCAATGCAACACACCACCATTTAAAAAAAAAAATCCTACTAAAACAACAAAAACATAAATTTCTATGGGTGCCATATTACAGCTCCATACAACTCAAATGTTGTACGGAGGCGCAATATGGGAGTGTACACGAGCCCTTATATTACTAAATATCGAGTGTATTTTACGTATTTATTTTTTTTTAAAACCAGATGCCTTTTTTAAGATTTGCCGGTTTTACCTCCAAAAACATAATTCAAAACAAAAGAAACCATGAGTGTATTTTACTAGAACATACAACATAATATACAACATAAACCTATAGTATAGATCACATAGAACACATTTTTTTTTCAATTAGGCTGTTTCTGCCCATTGTGTTTCCTGTAATAACAGGTTTTGACTGCAATCCTACTAATCTTCTACATTGCTACTCCCTTTCCTTAGTATATCTCCTCAAGCCGTAGTTATTAGTGGTGAATTGTTTGTTTTTTTCTATAAGAAACCTTGGTTTACCAGACATAAGTGGAAATTAGAGTTGAAGATCTTCTGTTCACTGAAAATTCTTTGCAGGATCCAAGAGAATAAGTGACAGTGAAGTGTCTGACTATGACTGCGATGATGGAGTCGGGGTCGTGTCAGGTAAGATTTTTAAAACTTTGTAATCTGCTTTTCTTAAAGTGTATTGAACATCCGAGATGTTTAGCTAGAGCTTGATCCCTTCAGATTTGATATGTACGAGGTCATGTGTAAGATTAGGTACAGGAAAGGAGCAGGTTCTTCAGTGAATACTAATATTCTCTTTAATATGTAGTCTACATCGTGCCCTGCTTATCATGTCCTGCTTTTCATTTGTCATTAAAATAAAAATTTGTATGAATAGACACTGATAAGAGTAGTTCACTCTGAGTTTTTTGGCAAAACGCGCCAAAAAACGGCCGAAAATGCCTCCCATTGATTTCAATGGGAGGCGGAGGCGTTTTTTTCACGCAAGCGGAGAAACCGGCTCGCAGGAAAAAGTAGGGACATGCCCTATCTTCGGGCGTTTACGACTCTGACCTCCCAATTGACATCAATGGCCGCGGTTGAAAAACGCAGTGAAAATCGGCGTGCAAACAGAGGAAAATCTGCCTCAAAATTCCAAACGTAATTTTTTGCCCGATTTTCCGCCTGCAAAAAAACTCAGTGTGAACCCAGCCTTAGGCTTCGTTGGAAAGAAAACGACATATTATTTAAATCAGGCTTTTATTATACACATATTTGTAATCATTTGTGGTGGTGGTGGTTTTATTTTGTAGTTCTCACACATGACCACTAGAGCAGTCACAGTAAGCTGATATTTCCTGTTCTCTGTAGCTCACTTGTCAGCTTTGCTGTATATACAAGCACAGAATAAGGAGAGTCATCTCATTACAATAAGAGACTGGACGAGTAAATGACAGCTCTTGTGTATTACTGTAAACCTAGATGAGGCATACCTCCCAATCGTCCAATTCTTCCCGGGATTGTCCCACAAACAGGTCACACAGTGGGTGGTGCTTATGCAAATTGACATAAAAGTGGCGTACTTAGGAGTTTTTTTGGGCATTCCCGGGTCGGTCGGTGCGGTCCTCAAAAGTGTCCTGCAATTTGGGATGCAAATGTTGGGAGGAGTAGATAAGTTAAGATAGCAACACTATACACACAGATAAGGCTCCCCTGGTCTCTGCAGGAGGGGCTTTACTCCATCACAAATATACAAATCTATGAGATTTCTCTGTCAATTGACTCCCATTCATTTTAGCTGCCATAAAGTGTACTCACCCTGCTGCACTAACTACACAGGAAGGAAGTTTGTCTCCTATATGCCCGCCTCCAGGGAAGGTTTCACAAAAATATAGCTACAACATTTAAAAGAAAGGCGAAACTCATTATTTATCACCAGAATTAATTAAACAAAATTCAAAACCATGACACATTTTGTTTAGGTAAGAAATATCCACTGGCTTATCGATCCCAGCCTTAGCCTACCTTTATCTTACATGATGAGGGTGCGCCTGGGAACACGCTCTCTTCATCGATGTAGGTGTACGGACAACAGTATCAGACCATTTTTTGGGGTTCTATAGGTTGGGATACCCTTTGTGTCCACCCTTGAAGATTATTTGTTGTTTTTCTTATCTAAATAGGTTTAAAATTCTGTATTGATCAATTTCTTAATATATCTTTATAGCGGTCAGAACTTTGTTTTTCTGATATAGAGCTCCAAATCACAGTACGCAGTCAGCTGTTTCCGTAACTACCATAGGAATGAATGGATAGAGCCATACAAATATCTCACCAGACGGGACTCGGGTCTGCTGCCCCTTGTTCTGGAGATGCCATAAATGTTTAAGTTGGGAATACCCCTTTAAGCTCTCTCTAGTGGTGGCAGCATCTTATCTTTTAACCCTTTCCCTATTTCATACATCCTAGCAGGGAAGCACTTCAGTATCTGATACGCCCTTGCTACTAAAGGCTTTAGCTCAGGACTAATCGCTGTTCGGTCTTGTTTAAAACCAAGAGTTTTGGCAAGCGGTCTTCATAGGAATGAATAGAGAGAGCCGCGTCATCAAGTGGTATGGGTCCGGGTGCCCCCCTTTCTTGAGATAGGTGTGGGTCCCAGAGCTGGGACCTGCATTTATCAGACATTTATGGCATAATCCGTGGACATGCAATAAATGTTTAAGTTGGGAATACCCCTTTAAAGGGGTTCTCTGGGACTTTTATATTGATGGACTTTTATTAGGATAGGTCATCACTATCAGATTAGTGGGGGTCCGACTCCCTAGACCCCCACTAATCAGCTAACTGAAAGGGGCCGGGAAGGGGTCAGCCGCGACCTCTTCATCGTTTACCAGTTACAACGCCGTACACATCCGTAGCAGATGTGTCTGGTATTGCAGTTCTCTGCAGCTTCGTCCCATTTACTTGACTAACCAAAACTGCAATCCCAGGTACAGCCGCTACAGAAGTATACGGCGCTGTGCCTGTTAAATGAGGAAGAGGCCCCTTCTGAAAGTGTCGGGAATCAGACCCCAACTAATCTGATATTGATGACCTATCCTAAGGATATGCCATCAATATAAAAGTTCACGAGAACCCCTTTTAGCTCCCTCTAGTGGTGGCAGCAGTATTTTATCTTTTAAATCTATAACTTATGCATTTGGAGCTCTATATCTGAATAACTGAGCTCCAATGCTATAAAGATATATATAAAAAATTAATGAGCACATGATTTTTTACCTAAACACAACATGATGATGACAAAAGGTGAAGAGTGGCCATACACTAGAGCTTTTAGATGGCCGAAAAAAAACCTGACCATTTTCTGCAGACTGTTCTGCCTTTTTGTGATGAATGAGTGTGACAGGCACAGACAGAAAGCAGATATCTGTGGGTAAGTTGATCATTGGTAATACTTGGAAAGTTGTTTGTGCCGATTGACAGA
Source organism: Rhinoderma darwinii (assembly GCF_050947455.1). NCBI lineage: Eukaryota > Metazoa > Chordata > Amphibia > Anura > Rhinodermatidae > Rhinoderma > Rhinoderma darwinii. Next base: position 39,698,268 of record NC_134691.1, on the reverse strand, counting down.
TATGCCCCCATCACTAAAAGCCCAGCCATGTCACAGATCAAGGCAGCGATCAATCGACGATTTGTGGTTTTAACCTATGGAGTTGTTCAGAATGACAACCTTTACAGACCGACCACGCCTTATTCAAAAAACGGCCGCCTGAAATCTCTAGTGTATCGTCCAATTAACCCTTTCATAACCTACTATGTGAAGTACGCATGGCCTCCCACAAGGCTTCTCAGGATTTAACATTGCTTGCTGCTGGTTATTAATATTTAACTTTTTGTATTTTTTTTATATACATTATAGTCCTGCTGTCTTTATTTGGAATTAGTGCCAATAGAATTTTTTTTTGCTTTTATTCACAGATTTTCGGCACAACGGTCGCGATATGCAGAGTTCAACATTATCTGTTCCAGAGCAGGTCATGTCATCAAATCACTGTTCCCGGTCAGGAACCCTCCATGTAGATAGTATAGGTCGGACTAGATCCTGGTCTCCTAGTGTTCCGCCTCCCCAAAGGTACTGCCTGTTGCTTAAACAAAAGCGTTTTCTCTTTTATTGTTAACTTGAAGTTTATTTTCTGTATCTAAGGAAATATTTCCTGCCTTCATATTTTATATACACTATTTATTTGTTATTTTACCAATGAGGGCATATGATACAATTTTTGAGACGTGTCTATATAATGTTAACGCTATTTTCTAATATTGCAGAAGGTTGATTGAGCATTAACTTTTTATGTGGCCTGTTCAATGAAGAACGTTATTGTGCCCAAAAATAAAGAGTAACTATGATAGGTGTAATATCATTTCCACTTTAGTACAGGATGATATTACATTGTTGTAGGTTACATTACACCTTGTGGTTATATTGATATGGTATTATTGTTGAGATCCTGTCGTACCATTTAGAAAATTGGCTTAACCGTCTAATATCTACGAAACAAGCTTTTTAACCCGTAGTAATACATGCGCTCCAACCCATTCCCACCAATTGGCAACAAGCACGGGTCAGTCGCTTGGAAGGTAGACAAGTGAGAACAAGCACTTCATTGGTTACTCACCACTCCTCTGTCTTTCCGGGTCCTCCCAGGCTGCAACATCAGGTTTGGTCTGTGCCGTGGCCTATACACATTCCTGATGACGGGCATGCGACACCGCACATAACGTCCAGCGTCAGGATGTTGTGTGCTACGTCGCATATAACCCCCTGACGCTGCCCTCTGTCAGGACCATGTATGCGGCATGGCACATCCTATTTCAATTGGCAGACTAAGGTCATCCAGGGTGGGATCCTTGTGGTCCCCCTTTCTCTCCGGGCGACCGTGATTGTTATGCCACTGGTCAGAGGCTCAGTCACGTAACCCTTTATATTTGATGGGAAGAATAGTGCAGAATTCAGCACTATTCTTGCTGCCAAAACGGTGGACATTACATCAGAACCCGACGGACCCACATCCGACACAACGTCAGTTATGTTTTTCTGCTCCTATGATGGAAGAGAACAACAGAATTGACAACACAGGTGTGAACTCAGCCCTATACCCAGTTTGTGGTTGGTCTTTGGATAAGAGGTTTTCAAAGAAATATACCCTCTGAAAACGTACTTTCTACAACCCATAGACCTCAGTCAGTCAGTCCTCCTAAAAACCCTAGTCAATTTCTCCTCTGTCCAGTATTAATAATATATCTAAGGCATACGTATATTTGACACATTAGTCTGTCACTTCCATGTTGAAGTTGAAGGGTGTCCATACCTACCATGGCTTTCTAGCCATGGAAAACCAATTTTTTTCTACTACATCATAAGTGCTTCAGCTACTGTCCGGTCAAGAGAGGCCTCTATTGCACAATATCACATTATTATTCGTCGCTTGATAGGAATTCTTATTTGATTGGTAAAACTGCAATGGTAAGCGTCGGATTTGTTCGTAAAAAAATAGTAAAAATAAATAAGTAAAATGTTCTAACTAGCTCGGTGGGCTGGACAACGTGGCAGCGTCTGGTGAGTATTATGGTACTTGTGATATATGTAGTGTGAGTTCACACTGTGTGTTAGTGGATGTGCTACTTACTATGGACCTTCGTTACTAAGAACAATTTCCTATTTAATTTTACGTTTATTATATTTTACATATTCTTGGCCATGTACAAGGGTCTGTGGAGTGGATTCACTTGCCGAGGCTGAGATGGTGCTTTGTGGGTTTGAATCTACTCTACAGAAGCATTTCTAGGCACACATTCTAATACAATACATGTATGGTTCGGATATATTATAAGTCCTCTACCTTCTGTCTCGTTGAATGGTTACTGTATGTCACAACAATGGATTATCTGACTGTTATAGTCGCCATGTCATATTACGGGTCTGGAACAAGGATGTGGCGTTTACATTGCCTGTAATATAAGGTGTTCTCAGTACTGGGTCTCAGAACCATTTACGTAGGGTACTTAGGGCAGGTATTGTGCCCGTACAATGTGGTCGTAGTTTAAAGGAATCATCCGGTTTGGATAACGATTGGGGGCCTCTGGAGATGAGCTGATGGGTTAACTCATTACTGGGAGCCTTCATGGTCAGATGCAATTGAAGGGGGAAACACAATGTCAATGCTAGTTGTCTTCAATGCTCCTGCGGGGTAAATGAATTATTATTTTCATCATATATGGGATTGCTCTGGTTATCCAGTGTTATACCTAATCTATCGAGGACCATAATCTATGTACTAAACATGGCCTACAAAGACACGCAAAAAGCGTATGCTTGTAGTTGTCAGCAATAAGTTATTATTTTAGGTTCAACTAAATTTATGTTCACAAAAATCTGGTTAATAGGGCAATTTGAGCATTGTTAAGCCCCCTTGCCCGTTTTCTGAATTTAGTTGAGTGTCAATTTACCCAGTGATGGGAGTAAGCTGAGACAAGTGGGTTGCTACTGATGTGCTGCTTGACAACCCCATTTGAACGGCTGTCGTTGTTAGGTAGTGTATCCATAGCAACCAGTCTCATATGACTCGAGTTTACTTCCCAGTTGGACTGGTACAGATTTTGGCAGTAATGTGACACATTTATTTGGCCTTTGCTACCAGACTTCTCTGTTATGCTTTTCCCCGTCTCTTATGCAGTTTGGGTAGTTTTCCCACTTAACAATCCCGTGCTGATTTTGCATTTTCAATTTAGTCTTTAGATGGAATTGATATCTAAAGGGGTTGTTTCATCCTGATGACAACCCCTTTCAATATGCCCTATCAGGGTATATGGACGTCATTTAGTAGCGCGCTCTATGAGCCAGAGAGGCTCTTGTTCTGTCGGACTTGGACCATCCGTATATTGCATGGAGAGTCATTTGATTTTCTGCATGTAACTTCATTTCCCCTGTAGTGGCCACGGCAAAGCCAACAAGCAACTCCTCCCGGCGAAATCAGCTGAGATCGCGGGATCATCATGAAAATGATTAACTGATCACTGCAGCAGCTGTAATATTTTATGTTTTTTTGTGATGAGACAAGCCCTTTAACCCCTTCCCGACATCCGCCGTATATATACGGTGCACGCTGGGTGGGGGAGAATGGAGCGGGCTCACGGGCTGAGCTCGCTCCATAGAGCGAGTGTGTCGGCTGTGTGTTACAACCGACACTTTCGGGTAACGAGCCGGATCCCGATTGAGCGCGATCCCGCTCGTTTACCAGTTAAATGCAGCGGGGGCGGCCCCCTGTAATGTTGCAACTACCCCCCCCCCTCCGTGGAGAGATTGGGGGGTGCCGTTGGTTGGCATGGGAGGCTGGGGGCCACCTAAGGGCTTCATAGGAGACTGTCAGAATCACGATATACTGCAATACATTATTGTGGTATATCTTGCAAACGATCTAATGATCGCTAGTTAAAGTCCCCTAGGGGGACAAGTAAAAAACAGTAAAATAAAGGTTTTTTTTAATAAATATTATTTTTTTTTAAATTTAAATAAAATTAAAAACATCAGAATTGCTGTTTTTTGGTCACTTCATCTCCCACAAAACGCCATAAAAACAAAACCACCCAAAAGGTTGAGGAATCGCTGTTTTTTTCCTATTCCACCCCACATATATAATTTTTCTCGTTTCCCACTACATTATATGGTATAATAAATGGTGCTGTGAAAATCTACAATTCGTCCCGCAAAAAACAAGCCCTCATATGGCAATATTGATGGAAAAATAAAAAAAAAGTTATGGCTTTTGGAAAATGGGGAGGAAAAAGAAAAAGTGAAAATCCGAAAAATGGCTGTGGCGGGAAGGTGTAAAAGTATATCCATCACATATAAATACCTATTAATTCTCCTAGTTCCTATGAAATCACATTACCAAGGTATAGATTGTGTAGTGACTTCTCCAGTTCCTTGTTACATAGGCAGTGTCAGCCATAGTGTTTAACATCAGTGACTCCATTATTATGTAGGGGACCACCACATGTTACATATACTTAATACTGGCATGCGGTGTTACCTGTAGTATAACAAGCTGTGCAGGGATCATTACTGTGGAACTGACGAGCTTCCCTTTCTTTCAGTAGGAATTTGGAACAGGGACCAAGAGCGACAAGATCTGGCCCTGCACAATACAATGTCATGGGCAGAGTGGAAAGACATCGTGTATTAGATAACCACTACTCCCCAGACAGAGAAAGGTAACTAAGGAACATAGTAGAGGTCTTGAATAGAGAGTATACTCAATTCTTAGTAAGGCTGGGTTCACACGAGCATGCTCGGTCTGTAAAGGATGGAACGTATTTCGGCCGCAAGTCCCGTACCGAACACAGTGCAGGGATCCGGGCTCCTATCATCATAGTGATGTACGACGCTAGGAGTCCCTGCCTCACTGCCGGACAACTGTCCCGTACTGTAATCATGTTTTCAGTACGGGACAGTAGTTCCACGGAAAGGCAGGGACTCCTAGCGTCGTACATAACTATGATGCTAGGAGCCCGGCTCCCTGCACTGTGTTCGGTCCGTGACTTGCGGCCGAAATACGTTCCGTCCTTTACAGACCGAACATGCTCGTGTGAATCCAGCCTAGGGGTTATAGATTAAGTCTCATGGCTCATGCACTCAGCCGAGCCCTGCGCACGGAGCATATCTGGCAGAGCACGGAGCCGTATAGCCTTCCTGTACTGCCGCATCTGCTCCATCGGACTCCATAGGATATTCTCCCCAGGAGCAATAATTCTAGGAGACAATACCTGTGTACATACGGAGTCCAATGGAGCATGCCACAAGTATTTTTCAGTTAAATTCGTACAGGATCCAACAGAAAAAAAAGCCTTCCATATGTTCTTTATGAAGTCGGAGGCATACGGAGGTACAGTAGGTCTATGCACATCTATGGAAGCCGTAATTCAGCTCTGTACAAAACTGAACCATAATACGGCAGTGTGCATGAGCCCTGACAGATCTCACCAGACCTTTTTATGATCGTTCTTTCATTCTTGATACAAATGTAGCAGAGCTGTGTTAGTCATTTAGTACCACACTGTGATATCAAGTGTTAAATGGTTTTACATGGGACTGCAGGTAAACCTAAGCATGCACCAACTGAAAAAAAGTGGTAAATGAAAAATTCTGCTACATCTGTAGATGTTGTTCTACATGCATAGGACCTTGATCGATAGCGTGCCCGTATAATGTGCAACAAAAATTTCTTTATTACATAAGAAATAATAGTAACAGTACGTTTTGCGCCACAGAGGCAGACATTTTGTGGTTTGTATTCATGACAAAGGTTAGCCATCAGTTCACTTTGTAAATTGATGGATTAAATTTGCATGGACAATACCTAGAATTGCCGATGGGGTGTTTCCTCTAAAGGTTGGTAACCTGCCAACTTAATTTGGGGTCTATAATGTATGTTGAATAGTATCTTTACCGCTGGGAGAAGTTTTATGTTATTTAGGTGAACCCCGTGATGACTCCCTCCCCAAATATAGACTGGCGGAAGGGCTCGTGCACACAGCCGCATTACAGATCCTTAATATGGTGGTAACAGCTTATACTGAACCGAAGTATTCATCCCATTTGATAACTTTTTCTCACAGATTTATATGGATACTTTTGAGATAAAATGGTGTCATGTTCCAATGTGCGCCAATAAGGTGCCTGCTGGGACTCCAGGTGCTGCCGTACAGTGTCCGTATACAGCTTTGGCGTGTGCATGACATTTTACCTATATCAGATTGTTGTCAGAAGCCCATTTGCAAACTGCACTGATCTGAAGTCTGTAGTAACAACGGGTAGGAGAAGCGGGGTCTAAAAATCTGAGGTGTTATAAAAAAAATATATAATAATAAAGTAGGATAATAAACTACGTACAAACTGTGATCTACAATGGAGTCTGCCGCACAGAGCAAAAAGCAACTGAGGTGATGCTCGTGGCTTAGGTTAAAGGTTTTCATTCAACATACCCCATTAAAACTTCTCTGACTGTATTTTCATGAGCTTGGGGAGATGTAACAACGTTTTTGCGCCAGTTTTCTGTTGTAGAAATGTCGCAAATGGCCCAAAAGTTTAAAAAAGCTGCGACTTTTGGCCCATTTCCACCGCTCTGAACACTTTTCAGAAAAGCGGTCACTTGCGACCCGCCATATATTATATAATTTATGACAGAGACTGGCGTCAATTTTAGTAGAATTCTACACCAGCACCTGGCTGGTGTAAAATTTAATTTAGCGGCGCACGGACAGACGAAGATGCAACAAAGTTATTAAGAGACATGCGCCTCCTAATAAGTTTATCACATCTTACTCCAGCTTGTTTCCCATTAAAGTGTAGCTAAACGTTTGACAAACTTATGACATGTCATATTGACATGTCAGAAGTTTGGATTGGTGGGGGTCCGAGCACTGAGACCCCGACCGATCGCTAGAACTAAGCAGCTGAAGCACTCGTGTGAGCGCTCAGCCGCTTAGTGCCTGTTCAGCTTTTTCCGGAAATCAATGTATCGGAGTACGGGCTCATAGAATTTTTATTGAGTCCGTACTCCAATACGATTATTTCCGGAAAAAGCCGAACAGACACGAAGCGGCTGAGCACCCACACGAGCGCCTCAGCTGCTTCGTTCTAGCGATCGGTCGGGGTCTCAGTGCTCGGACCCCCACCAATCCAAACTTCTGACATGACACTATGACATGTCAGAAGTTTGTCAAACGTTTAGCTACACTTTAAGACTGGAATATCAAATGCCAGTCTTAATAAATTTCCTCCCTTGTGTTTTTTTCACAAAAAATGGGAAGCAAAGCTAGAAGAGAGAACAAGTGAAAGTTTTGGGATATGTTCCCATTTTTCGACGACAAAGAACAGAAGAGAAAAGCTAAGAAAAAAACTGAGAGGAGATTGCGGGTTGAGAATCATTAGGAGATGACTATAGGAAGGTGTCTGGAGGACGTTTAGTGAATCTCCCGATTTATTTGTGAACTCTTAATACTAGGACATTTATATTAACATATTGGCTAATGCACGCGACCCTCTACGGCAGCACATGGAGACCGCAAGGCCCAGTATTCTCTCCTTTAAACAATCCATTTTAAATTCTATGTATAGAATAAATCTACATAAAAAAATGTGTACATTTATATATACAAAGTTACTTATTTTGTACTGTTGCTGATTTACAGCCTATATTATAGTCCGGAGCTGCATTCATAATTCTGCTGGTTACAATTAGAAATAAATGTCAACAGCTATACAGCTTTAACAGCTCAGCTGAACTCCTGTAATGCAGGAGGACTCTTAACTTTTCCTACATCAGATCACTATACAGTGCCTGGTGCTATGATTACACTTCCCAAAATGTAAATGATTAGATTGCATTTTATCCAGACATTTAACCACCAAAAAGTTCTGGGAGATTTCAGCTCTGAAGCCTGCATAATTGTAAATGCAGCTCTGGACTACAATACAGGCTGTAACTCAGAATCGGCACCAGATAAGTAATGCAATGGGCTTACAAAGTGGCTCAACTTTTTATGTAGATTATATCTATCTGTAAACTGTGAAATTGTGTTCAAAGGTAAACCTATCCTTCATATATATCGTCCAATCACATGTAACAACTCAACATATTTTCCACAAAATTCAACTTGTTACTTGCCTCTAGTACTGTAGCTTGCAAGGTGTTAAAATTTGAAATAAAACTTTCAGCTCAGTCTTTATGGTGGAGGCCAATTATAATGTCAAATTTACCTTAATATTGAACCAAGGAAATCCATACAATTGGGGCAGGATATGTGACTTCTATAGGGTCCTCAGTGAGAAGGGGTCCAGCCCTGGTTGGGCCCATCCCATTTGCTACTGGATTCGGAGAACCTGTACAGGACTCCCCTCATTATTAGCACAGAAGTGGGAAGGGGACTGGCCCAAGGGTCATGAAAAGGGTGTGGAGGGGAAAACAAAAATCAGGTCCTTCTGTCATGGGTTTCAAAATCCGACACCGTAATGGGGATAATTTTGATCTTTGCTACAGGACCCCCTTTTTTCTTTGTATGCCGCTGTATTGAACCTGAATTGAAAATCCTATAAAATCCAAAATGACTGCCTCTTTTTTAGTAGGTGACAATGTACCTTTTATTTTTATGTGTATTATATAGACTACAGTGCTGTGAAAAATATCATTTCGGCTGTGTTTACTTCTGCGTTGGAGGCTTTGTTAGGAGACTCCATCTTAGTAGATAACTGACACCATGTCGAAAATTCAATAAAACCCATTAAGTCAATGGATTTTGGTGCAGTTGGTCTCCGTCGGTTCCTTCACAGCATTGAATTTCGTTTTTCTGTTCTTATGATACAACCTTAAAACGGAATTGATAGCGCAAATGTGAACAGAGATTCACCACAGTTTCTTAATCAAATTTGTTCTGCAAATACCACATTTTTGGTTGCTAAAGAGTTTACCTTTTTAACATAGGTAAATAAATAAATTCAGTAATCTAAAAACAGCCGGTGTGACTAATATGCAAGAATAGGAAACATCTGGAAGGGGGTGAATACTTTTTTCAGTACTGTATGTAGAAAAAAACAGCCACAACATTATAATTATTGACTGACAGAGCATTGGATACTTGGCACCGTATATAACCAGATTAGTGGGCAGAAGGGCTAGATTGTTCTACAGAAAAATGTGGCAATGCTCCGACAGGTATCTAAGGAGATAAGATGCCGTGAACTATGTCTAGAATTCTGATTGTAGATCTTGAGGAAAAGTTCTTTCCTTTATACCACCCCATGACTTGCCACCTTAACTACCAGGTATACCAATGTGTACTGTGTGACATTGAAAACTATGATGTGCCCCCCCTCCCCGTGGTCCTACCATGCTTATGACATATGCTTCTATTGACAACCTGCATTTATCGGCCAATTCAATATCTCAATGTTCTTGTTTTTTTTTGCCACCTCTCTAGTCATTATCTCACACTACCTCGCACCAGGTTCAGTCAGTCCTTTGACCATCATCTAAGAGAACCAAGGTATAAGTTGTGTATATGTTGAGTCATCCAAGTGTGGTGCCTGTGCACATGCCGTGTGTCCAAGTATGGGAACATAAGAACACCAGTCCTGCGTGCTACACCCTCCTTTCCGTGTCAGGTCGCTGTACCCTTTAGAGTAGAGCTAGACAGCTTGTGCCATGAGACCAATATCAAGTGACGGAGATTTACTTTGATTCGAATCATGCAAAGAACTGTTGGAGAAAATGTTGAACCGTGATGGGACCATCGGTGGTTGATGCATGGAGGAGCACCCATTGTGCTTCTCATTACATTCCTCTAAGACATAATGCTCATCCTGTCTCACGTGGCACAAGTAACTGTGTAGCTCTTGCCTATTTGATGGCCATAGATCCACTCTTACCCTTTGTTTTATAACATTTTCCGAAATGATTATTTTCTTACCCTAGCATAATATATGTCAAAACCACTATAATGTTTTAAAGGGATGGTTTGTCATTTGCTGTGTCGCATTCTCATGAGTCTTGGTTCTGAATTCAAAATAGCTGCCGATTCCCAGTATTGTTAAACCACTGTATGATATTTGACAGACTGACGCCCCTGGGTACAGTGATATAAATTTTGCCAGTAAGCACTTGCACTGTGTGTGGTTTTGTGTTACCCGGCTTGATTTTGCAGTGCTTTTACATATAGATGACATTTAGATTATGTTCAAGGATAATGAGTTCAATGTCCCATTTCTTGCCAGCACGGATCACCCCATGTATCCTATCTTTTGTGAAGATGCTATCCGATTGCTGCGTTCCCGTAAGATGTGCCGTACTTATTCTGAGGGTGCTTACAATGATCTTGAGAGGTATAGTTGGTGTGGAATGTAGACTGATACCTCCATGCTGTGGTCACTTTTACATGTGGCTCCTCATATGTGTACACTGCTCAGAAAAATTAGGGAAACACTTAAAGGGTAACTAAACGTACAACAAACTATCGACATGTCATTGTGACATGTCAGGAGTTTTGATCAGCGGGGGTCCGAGCATTGAGACCCCCACCAATCGCTGATGTAGCGGTGTACAGGCTCAATAGAAAGTCTATGGGCCCGTACACCGCTACATCAGAAAAGCTAAATAGAAACTAAGCTCACACGAGCACTTCTGCCGCTTCGTTTCTCAGTGCTCGGACCCCCACCGATCAAAACTTCTGACATGTCACTATGACACGTCATAAGTTTGTTGAACGTTTAGCTACCTTTTAAGCATCACAGTTTAGCCCCAATTCAATTGAACTTCAGGGATATCAATCTGTCCAGTTAAGAAGCTGTTGTGTAAAAATGTCACCTGCTTTGGTGCAAATAAAAAAAGTGACAATAGGTTAATTGCAGAGGCATCAGCAAGACAACACCTCAAAAAAGTATGGTTTTGCAGGTGGTGGCTACAGACAGTTCCTCTCTCCTTATCCTTCCTGACTGATTCTTCTCTAGTTTTGCATTTTGCTAGTGTCCTTGTCACTACTGGTAGCATGACTTGGTGCCTGCAGGTCATTCAGGTTTTGCCGGTAGTCCGGCTCCTCTAGGATGGCACATCCATACGTGCCGTCGCAAGATGGTTTTCTGTGTCTCCCAGCACAGTCTCAAGAGCACGGTGCAGATACTAGGGCACGGGTCATGACACGAGGAGAGCCAGACAGGGCTGTAGAAGGGCATCAACCCATCAGCAGGACTCGTATTTGCTCCTTTGTGCAAGGAGGGACAGGAGTAGCACTGTCAAAGCCCTACAAAATTACCTCCAGCAGACCACTGGTGTGCAGGTTTCTGACCAAACTGTCATAAACAGACTCCATGAGGGTGGACTCAGGGCCGGACATCCTGTAGTGGGACCTGTGCTCACAGTCCAGCACCGTGCAGCTTGATTGGCATTCGTCAGAGAACACCAGAATTGGCAGGTCCATTTTTGCCACCCTATTCTCCTTACAGATAAGAGCAGGTTCACACTAAGCACATAGGACAGACGTGAAAGAATCTGGAGACGCCGTGGGGAACGTTATTCTGGCTGCAACATCATCCATCATGAGTGGTTTGGAGTTGGGTTCATGATTGTCTGGGGAAGCATATCTTTGGAGGGTTGGACAAACCTCCACGTGATAGCCAATGGTACCCTGACTGTTAGGTACCGGGATAAAGTCCTCAGAGCTTTTTTCAGACCTTAAGCTGGTGCATTGTGTCCTAGGTTCCACCTGGAGCAAGACAATGTTCGGCCTCATGTGGCCCGAGTATGTAGGCAGTTCATGGATGACGAAGGCATTGATGCCATTGACTGGCCATGACATTCTCCAGACCCGATTTCAATCGAGAACCTCTAGGACATTATGAGTCAGTGCATCCGACATATAGCGCCACGGCCTGTCCAGAAGTTCACTGATGCCCTGATCCAGCCATCTCGTCAGGAGCATGCCGGGAGTGCATACCGGCGCAGGGGGGCCATACACACTACTGAGTCACATTATGATTTTCGTGATGAAATTAACACAAATTGGTTACACCTGTGACTTCAATTTGAAATTTTTCAGGGTGATTTGAAATCCAGAACTTAATTGGTTAATTATTTTGGTTTCCATTGACTGTTGATACGTCATTTTGTTCTCAATAAATTACACAATTTATATCAGTAAAGATTTCCAACTTGAATCTCTTGTTCATGGAGATCTGATGTGTGATTTAAGTGTTCCCTTAATTTTTTGGAGCAGTGTATATACATATGCACACAGTAGTTTAGCGTCTTCTGCATGGAGTGTTTGTGTGTGTTTTTCTTTATTATGTGTTGCCGTATTGGAATGTAGTGTATTAAAAGGGAAGCAGTATTGTCCATTAACAACTTGATACCCTTAGGTCCATCTTTGGATCCGTTTTTAAATAAAAGCCGTAATGTCAGTGTGAACAGAGCTTAAACTGGTTACTAGTATTATAGTTATTATTATTATTTCTTTTTTTTTTTTTAAAGATTTTTTAACTCCTTAATGACCGCCCACCGTCTTTTGATGGCAAGCGGTGCAGGTCCCTAGCCTACAATGCCGTCTTTTGGCGTCGCTGTAGTCGAGGCTGATGAGCGCTCGTATGAGCAGGAGCAGTAACAGCTCCTGATCTTAGAGTAGCCTCCTGAATACAGCTGGGGTCGGAAAACATACGGAGCCCAGCTGTTTAACCCTTTGATTGCCGCGGTCTTTGACCGCGGAATGATCAAAGGGAATTCCCCTCTTTGATCGCATCACGGGATTCCGGTGATGCAATCAAACACCGGGGAATCCCTCTGCAGTCAGCCCTGGGGACCTACAAAGGACCCCAGGGCTGTCCGCTCCGTTTGCCTGTTGTTCGGGCACACTATGTGCTGCCCGATCAGCAGCCTGTGTCAGTGACACAGTGTAATGTATTAGCATACAGAGGTATGCTAATACATTACAAGTAAAAAATAAAGTTATAAATAAAGTTATCCCTTAATGGGATTTAAAAAAAATAAAAAGTAACAAAATAAATAAATAAAAAAAGTCCCAAAAAAGGCATTATTTTGAATAAAATATATTTTATTGCCCCTACTCTAAATAAAAACGAAAAACCTACACATATTCGTTATCTACACAACCGTAATAACCTGAAGAATTAATCTAATGGGTTATTTAGCATGAAACGTGAACGGGATAAAAAATAAACAAGAAAAACAATGCCAAGAATCGCTTTTTCCTATATGCACGCCGTAAAAAAAAATTATTTTACCCCCAAACTGTGGGGGGGGGGATACTATTTCTCTTGCATAAAACAATATAACCACATCGATGAAAAAATAAAAAAGTTATGGCTGCTGAAAGGCAGAGAGGCAAAAACAGAAAAATTTAGCTGGTCATTAGGGTCTTTTCAGGCCCAGTCATTAAGGGGGGTTAAAGATCATGAACTTTACCATGGCCTAAAGACCATAAACATAATGTGTCAATGAGCCCACAGCAGTCAGTTTTGAGTTTTCATTATTAATACTGTATTGAATACGAAAAACTGAACTGCTGTTGGTTACTCCGGACAAAAAGGCAATTTTTCTCTGAGAACGTTTTGAAACAAGGTCCATGAATTCCTCATGATAACCAGAAATATTAATGTATAAAACCCAATAGGAACTAAACCTGAAGACTCGCCCCTTCATCTATAAGTAGTGGATGCTAAGTTTGTACATATCAAGTGGTCTAGACCCGGGGTACTGAACAACTTTTTGTGAAGGTCCATTTACCTGGGTCTGCCATCAAGTGAATGTCCGAGCTAACCACCAACTAGGGTTAAAACGAGGCACTTGGGGTTACTAATTGGAGGTACTTACATGGGGTTATTTACTATTAATGTGAGCCACACATTACTGAATTAATAACCACATATGCCTCACATTATAATAGTACGTAACCCCATGTGTCCCACATTAGTCATCTCAATGTGTCAAATGCGAGGCGCACGGGGATAATGTGAGACAAATTAGGATTATGTGATGCAAATTGGGATAATGCGAGGCACATAGAGTTGCTAAAGGGAGGCACAGTAGGGTTATTAATGTGAGGTACATGTGGTTGTGAGACACAAAGAGGTATGATATTGGTTACCACATGTGTCTTAACAATGTAATCCCGTGCTTTCTTTTAAAAGTAAGTTTATTATATTACACATCCAGTCCAATGCAGGAACGGGCACAGACAACTTCCGCCATGCCTATGCCCCTCTCTGTCTCACCCTGCCCTACCTCCTCCCTTTCTCGCTAAGGTGCTGCTGCTGTAAGGGTATGTGCACACACACTATTTACGTCCGTAATTGACTGACGTATTTCGGCCGCAAGTCCCGGACCGAACACACTGCAGGGAGCCGGGCTCCTAGCATCATAGTTATGTACGACGCTAGGAGTCCCTGCCTCGCTGCAGGACAACTCTCCCGTACTGAAAACATGATTACAGTACGGGACAGTTGTCCTGCAGCGAGGCAGGGACTCCTAGGATCGTACATAAGTATGATGCTAGGAGCCCGGCTCCCTGCACTGTGTTCGGTCCGGGACTTGCGGCCGAAATACGTCCGTCAATTACGGACGTAAATAGTGTGTGTGCACATACCCTAAAAGATCTGCCAGACACAGCTTCTGTGTCGACGCCCGTGGTTAATCAGTCTGCACCTGCTCCTAGGTCTGTTAGAGTGACTCGATCTGCTACCACTCAGGCTGGTAGGCTCAGGAGTGGGAGAACCTATCACAGCCTGGCCAGACTGTTCTAGCTCCCGCCCTCGGTCTATTTATACCTTCATTTCCTGCTTGCCATAGGCAACTGCCCCATTTTCCTTAGCTTCTGTGTACCCTTGTCTGTTTGTCTGTCGTGCACATATTGAGTGTAGGGACCATCGCCCAGTTGTACGCCGTCGCCTAGGACCGGTCGTGCAAGTAGGCAGGGATTGAGTGGCGGGTAGATTAGGGCTCACCTGTCTGTCTCCCTACCCCGTCATTACAGCTGCTCCTCCGTCACTTCCCAGTGACTGTCACCCCGGTGTCCGGATGAGTTCAGATGCTGGGCCACACAGCTTAAAGAGACCACTACTCCTCTCCTGGTCCAGACGGCAGGGATCTGGATCGTCGTCCACCAGTTTACTACCCCTGGTCTAGACTATAGGGAGTCAAGGTGCATTCCAAAGTGCTAAAAAATTACTGTAGCTTCAAAAATCTAGTGGCTATTTGAGAGTATCAGTCTCCGACCCTGTGTCAGTAGCCAGCCCTAATAGCCCAATGTGACAGGCATATATCATTGCCCTGAGAAGTTTACATCTAACTCACCTACGCAACGTTTCTCTGCTGCTCTCCTCCAATGGTAATCTCAAGCAGCCACGGTCTAGAAGTCTATATCCGGTACGGAGTTAACTCTGCCTCTCCCGGTAGAGGTGGAACAAGCTGATGAGATCTGAAGAGGCAGAACGCTCAACCAATGGCTTCTGCATTTCATTAAAGCACTCAGTGGGGTCTTAGGACCCCTACCGATCATAACTTCTCGGTTATCACTACGACATCAGACTTTTATTTAAATGGTAGTGACCTATTAAACTTTTCTGCCAAATTCTATTTTGCCAAAGCTACTCTTCTTTTGTCCTTTACCTCCTCATCTACTTTCCAGCTTCTGCCCTCCCTATCGGACTGAGACCATATAGCATTACAAGGGGTTTGTACATAGACTAGAACTCTACATTGACTTTAACAATGTGTGATTCATTGAGATGGTTGGATGAGATGCAATGTCTCTAAAGAACACATTTAGACATTTTTAAAAGAATTCTGCAATTTGTTCTGTATTTAGGAGAACTAGACAAGAGAGACGCGTGCCTAAATCACATTGCAATGAAACTGCCCCTTCTCCTGAAAGGTATTTGCACCATCACCATAGACGTAGTTATTATCTAGCTTTGTGTATGAAGATTGCTATAAACCTTAGATATGTTAAATGTGATAAAAAAAATATTACCAAACACCAGTCGGAGTATGTTTGTTTCTCTACTATGATCGCGCCTTGCAAAGACCTGTCTAACACATATCCATCAAAACACTATGTGGCAGATTTACTTATACTGTCTACGTTTTAGACAGTGTAAACTTAGACAAGGCAGTCAGAAAATGCACCAAATTTATCAAAGTAGTGCCCGCTGTATGATAAATTTGCCTCTAGACACTTTTCTCTTCCTTATACCACCTCTTGGTTGGCTTAGTTTATGCCAGTTTTTTGTCGAATTGTTGAATTTTACGTTTCGCCCTTTCTGCCAGACTATGCCACCTTTCTCGCTAAGCTATGCCCCCTCATCGAACTCTCCACAAAATTTAATAAATGTGGCACACAGCATGTGCGCCACAATTCTTGCGCATTTTGAATAGTAAATCTGCCCCATCGCTGTCTATCCATATAGTGCCTATGAGATACCATCTTTTTCTTAAGAGTTTACCCGGTATCAGATGTGGAAATCTATTCTGCTACATATATTTTTGGCACTATATATAATATTTTTAGATTGAATCTGGCCCAGCAATCAACTGATAGCTGCAGGTCTGACTTCAGAGACCCCGCAGTGATAACATTTTATTGCCAGGGCAACCTGTGGTCAACCATACATTTCCTCTGTAGCAGCCACATATAGAATTACATGGCCACGCTTTAAATGAGTTATACATAGATATGTCGGGTCCACCAGAGCAAGTCAAGAGCAGGGGATCCTCCGCTATGATTTCCATTCAGTGGCGTAGCTAGGCTTTCTTTCACCCAGGGCAAAGTTTCAGTATGCTGCACTAGCCCTATATCTAAAAATATTGACAAATGACAGAGTGGCTTCCCCTGGGCCCGACGGCACGTGCCCCACCAGACCCTCCCCCCTTAGCTACGCCCCTTCGTCCCTATGGAGAGGGGTTTTGTGCAACAGGACCTCTAATAATAACATACACATAAGCAGAAATTGATAAATCTTTACAAATTCTATTCTCCATTTATTCTCCAAAATGTGAATCTCTCACATTTGCTTTAAATTTTGAACATAGGGAATCTATTCTACCATCTCTCGTCTTCAGTAAACCAACATTATTTTTTGTACGATGAAAAACATTACATTTTCCAGTATGCTTTCTGTATTAATTCCTAATGGTTTTCAAGACCTCTGCTTGTTGTTCTTCAGTAGGAACATTCATTGTTTACTTCCAGTGGATAAAGTTCTGTCCATGGTCATGTGATGGACACAACGAATGTTTCCAATAAATAACAACAAGCAGAGATCTTGAAAACCGTGCGGAATTAAAGGTGTTTTCCCATAATCAATATACATCACCTATCCACAGGATAAGTGCTAAGTATCTGATTGGTGGGGATGCAACCACTGGAACCAACACCGATCCCGAGAACGGGCTTACCTGGCTGTCCCTGTGCGCCCCATATGAATGGAGCAGTACTGCGCATGCTCGGTCACCGTTCCTTTCACTTTCTATGGGGCTGTGTTTGGAGTTCTGTATCAGAAAAAAAACTAGCTTTAACCTCTATACAGATATATTCAGAAATGAATCAGCCCAGAAGTTTAAACCTGTTTAGATATAATATAACATGGTATTCCAAGGTTATAATTCACTTTAATAGGTTGTGCAGTCTTTATTAGTCTATTGTCAGCATCCATACAGTATATAAGTACACAGAATTTTGAGCCTTTTCATTTTCTATGAAATATAATTGTGATCTGGGAATGTTCATTCTGGTGGAGTTAAGAGATTTCCAAAACCCAATCCACTATCTGGTCTATACCTCCCTACGAGGCCGCACCCAGTGAAGAGTCGTACCTAGCCTTTCATGCTGTGTTGGCGCCCTTCCCGGAGCCCGGCACCCAGGGTATATGGGCCTCTACGCCCCTGTCCCAGTGAGCCACCCTTATATGTCCAGGATAAGGATTGTTGGTTCTTTTTTCTAATTCTTCAGCCATAAACTGCCCATATATGCCCCAATTATGGCCCAATAGGGTACCTTGATCAGCTGATCCGGTAAAAAACACTATATATGGAGGAACAAGATTTGTCAGGTGTCACCGGTACTTTATAGTGGTCCATAAGGATTTGCTGATGGGACTAAAGTTTCATTGATTATCAGTGTCAGGGAGTCTTCTGCCTGTGTATCACCAATTTAAGGGGCATTCCTTAGACAACCGCTGTCCTTATACCCTTTTAGGTCACATGGAGGTCCCCTTCTCAATGCCAAGTAGAGGAGGCGCTGTGCAATGTTTAATTTCCCTAGGAGCATAATAAAAGCGTAAAAAACTAAAATGATTAAAAATGTGGTAATTTATCAGTAATATCCTCCGTAGAATATTTTCTTTTGAGTCATTCTTATAGTTTTGCGCCATTTCATGTTGATGTTTTGTTTTACATTTTAACACTTTTTATTTTTTTATTCTGGCTGCATGGTAAAGGTTATACAATGGTGCAAGTGCGTGGGCAGATCATGTAGTCAATGGTTCAGCTGAGTCCCCGGGGTAAGTACAGAGTATGATAGAAAGCAGTAGATACCAAAATAACCATTAGAGGGCTTTTATGGAAATGAGTGCTTCGGGTTGGTTGCTTAAATTACGTATCCTTTCACATTCACTCCTGCTATCACAAATAGCCCCCGATATCTTCCACTTGTGTGTTGTTCTTTTTTTATTTAGTCTCATTGAAGGCAAATACAGTAAATATGAGAATATTGTTTCCATCCTAGACCCTTCTGTCTTTCCAAATTGTTTCTTTATCAAACCATGGGGTCAGCTATAGAGTACACCATCACTAACGGGGGTTCTCCAGTGTTAAAAAAAAAAAAAGAAGGGTCACAACACCACTCTTGTCTATGGTCTATATCTGGTATTGCAGATCATCTCCATAGAGATATGTCCACCCTTAGCTCTTCTTGAATTACGTTAAGTTATAAAATTTGTCATGATATCAATTCAGTATAATCTCGCGCCATCCAGTAAAAATAGTTTAAGTTTTTTTAACATGGACAATGTATGGCACCTATCAGAGGCATTCGTCACAGCATCCAATGAAAAAAGTGTACGTTAAACATATACTTTTTTTAACAGGGATTCTATAGGTGGCGGATGGCATCCATTGGAGATATACATTTTTTTGAGATGTTTAAAGGGTAACTAAAGTTTTAAAAAACTTTTGACATGTCATAGAGACATGTCAGAAGTTTTGATTGGTGGGGGTCTGAGCACAGAGATCCCACCGATCACTAAAACAAAGCTGTAGAATTCCCCGGGAGAGCGCTGTGCCTCTTCATTTTTGATCGGCTTTCCTCGGAAAGCGGTGTACAGACACATAGACTTTCTATTGAGCCTGTACATCGCTCCGAGGAATGCCAATCAGAAACTAAGCGGCACAGCGCTCACCCGAGTTCTTCTGCCGCTTTGTTTTAGTGATCTGTGGGGGTCTCTGTGCTCGGACACCCACCAAACAAATCTTCTGACATGTCACTATGACATGTTAAAAGTTTTTCAAAAGTTTAGTTACATATTAACCTCTCGCGCTATATTGTACATCTCGGGATATGTCAGGTTTAGAGATAAGATAAAGGAGGACATGTCTGTAAGTAAATGGGGTTGATTTGTAAAACTAGACACAGCCCATTGACAAGAGTGGTGCTGAATTTAAAGGGCTCTTTTCTATGAATAGACTAGTTAGGGCATACAAATGAATATCATGAATTAGAAAGGACAATTCCCGTCTATAGTGCTGTATGACTGCAGAATACAGTGTGCAAGATTATAGTAAGATTTATCTACTTTATGATTGTTGAATAGGATGCAGGACTGTAGATCATGGACAATTCTTACCACTGAAGAGTTCATGTTGTGTCTTAACCCTGCAAGTCTCTTCTGAATTTCGTTCAGTGCTTTTTTTTTTTGTGCAATACCGTAGCATTAACTGTTGGCTTCAGTTTTAGAGGCAACCATTTTTAAAAATGATTTTTCAATGACGGAGGTAGGCTATTTTCTCAACAGAACCAATATTCATGGGAATGTAACCGACCAGTTTCCCAGAGACCGGTGACATTGTTGGATTGTATTGTGCTTGTAAGTAACAAGGATCAACTTAAAGGGTAACTAAACTGTTATAAAACTTTTGACACATCATGGTGACATGTCAGAAGTTTTGATCGGTGGGCTTCCGAGCATTGAGACCCCCACCGAACGTTAAAACGAAGCAGCAGTAGGTGAGCACTGTGTCGCTTCGTTTCTGATCGGCTCTGCTTTACTTTCTTTGAAAAGCCGAGCGAGCAGTGTACGGGCTCAATAGAACACCGCTTGCTCGCCTTTCCATAGAAAGCCGATTAGAAATGAAGCAGCACAGTGCTCACCTGAGCGCTTCTGCCACTTAGTTTTAGAGATCGGTGGGGTTCTTAGTGCTCACACCCCAATGATCAAAACTCCTGACATGTAGCTATGACCTATCAAAAGTTTAATAAACGTTTAGTTATACTTTAAAGAGTTTTAAAGCTCTTAAAGTAAATTTTTAGCAAGACAGACCAAGGGCATTTGTAAAATGATTTATCCCAAATGAACTAGTTGGCACAACTGCATTCACCAAAAGGCTCTGAGATGGTGATCGGAGGGCTCATATGTCACTACCCAGTACTCGTTTGGAACCGGAAGAGTCATGGGTGGAGAAGTTGTATTAAAAAAGTGATATTAAAAATATAAACAGATCCTTTTACTTGGCACCTACGAAGGATGAAGTACGTTTTGACACACCATGACCACCATCACATGTGATTCATAAGTATTTCCAAGCACTTTGATTTCATTCATGTTTGGGAAAACATTCTTTAAGGGCATTACAGGGCTATTCCCATCTTAGACATTTATGGCATATCCACAGGATAGCACCTATTTAGGGAATGGGGGAACTTGTCCTGTCTCACCGCCCGCTAGATTCAGGCGGAGAAGAAATGGAGAGGTGGACACACATGTGCATAACTTTCTTTATTTACTACTATGGGGGTTAGGCACAATCGTGCTGTACATGTACAATTTATGTTGTAGTCACCACTCCAAACATTTAAACGGGTTGTCCCACCTGCAAGAAACTGAGGGGAGAGAGAACTGGGGCTCAAAGCGCCATGGAGAGCTGCTTAAGTCAATGGGTGTCAATTTTTGGTTCTCCAAAACAGAGAATTTTGTCGAACATGGGACCTTAGCGCACCCTACTAGATTATATGGAAAAGTGTTGTTTAAGGGTGGTTTTACATGTGCAAATTTCCATGGAAATAACGAGCGCCGATCGACGATACAGCATATTGATCGGTGCTCGTTTCACTTGCTTTACATGGACCAATGGTCAGGATGTATGGGGACGAACGATCGCTGATGCGATCGTTCTTCCCAATTCATTTGTGTCTTGTTGGCAGCACATGTGATGTGCTGCTGACAAGTTTCCATTTTTTTCTGCATAAAAGATTAGATCAGCCCATAAACGAGCGCCCGTTCACCCAATCAATGGCCCGTGTAATAGGACCTTGGGCCAAGTAACCACTGTAATCCTACAAAGAACTGCGGATGTCCGAATCTTAACTGAAATGACAAAAAAGCACGTAATGTCTCATATTAAATTACAAGTTCACACCTATCGTGAGAATGGAAATCAAAGAAGAACGATTATGTTGCCAGTTCTCAGTTTCCATTATTGTTGTCAGGACTCACTTGTACAGTATAGTTATGAGAGAAAAAAAAGTTACCTGTTTCTAATACTGTTTTACTGCTTTCTGGTAATGTGGTGCTTGTATCAATACATTTTGAGGGTCAAACTGGCTTTGTTGCACATTACAAGTTCTATTTTACAGTAAAATTAAAAAAATTAAAGAGGTTGACTATAGTGGTCCCACCATGTGATCTCTGGAAATAGCCTAGCGGAGCTGACAGATTATGAAGTGGCATAGAGCATTCTTAGAGATCACAGAGGTCAAATCAATCGGACCCCCAACGATCGGACTTTGAGTTATATCCTGGTGATATACCATCAATGTTTGAACTGAGACAGCACATTTATATTTGGGATCTAAATGGTTCCTATTGGCAGTAAGACCTCCAATAAGACAATATTGATCCATGAGGTTCCATGTCAGCAAGTAGACAAAGAATACAGAAATATATATATTATAATGTTGGGGTCGTTTACATTCAGAGACCTCGGACAGTTTATTTTGGATAATAAGAAATTTGGTACTTTTGATTTATACAATTTTTTTCGAACTGTTAATTTTAATATGCAATATTATGTTTAGACTGTTAAATTGCCTAGAATATGTGTAAATCTGCTGCCCCAATAATGCCCTAAGTGGCAAATGTGTGATGGTGTTATAACAATGAGTACAGTTAAGACATTTCTGTTGTGTGTCAATTTTGTCCAGCTGTTTTTCTACTTTATATTTGTAAAGAATATTAATACATTTCATGCTTGTTTAAAGGAAATGTATCACTAGAAACACATAAGTCCTAGGTAAATCAAATCACTGCAACAAAATGAACTATTTTAAGGGATATATAGCCTCAAAATGATCTTCTGATATGTCAAAGATATATGTGAGTAGATCACATTGGTAACATTTATGATTTTAGACCATCACTCATTTCCAGATTAAAAGGGCTCTATAAATACATCAAAACCTTTTGGTACTGCTCAGAGATCCTTGTTACTGGAAATCACCATGGATTTGAATAGCACTTTTTATGTTAGATTTAAAGTACTAGAAATCCCTGAGCAGTGTCAAATGGGTTTGATCTCCCTATAGAGCAGTGGTGTTTCTAGGCTCGGGCACCAGGGTGCACTATTACAGTCGCCACTTTCAATTGTGTCCAGATCCTCATATACAGAACATCCCCCTAAGAAACAATGGCCTGCCCCCCCTGGTCAGCTGGTGCCCCATGCTCCAATGTCCTTTCTATAGAGCTTTTTTTTTCTAGAGTTTGGAATTCATCAATGTGATTGTCAAGGTCTGGAAGTAGATTCGAATTGCAATGGGTGAAACAATCTGGCAAGAGGGTGATAATCGCAAGAGTAGTCAAGTAACAGTCCATGTTCAGTTCACAGATAAGTGCAGTTTGTAGTGTAAGGCAGAGACTCGGTCAGCAAGCAATCCAAGTTCAGTACACAGATAGGCAGGAGCAGTTTGTTGTATAAGGCAGAGACATGGTCAGGACACAATCCAAGTTCGGTACACAGATAAGTGGCATCAGTTTGCAGAGTAAGGGCTTGTCCACACGTGATGGAATTGCTGTGTATTTTCTGTCCGGAATTGCGGATCGAAAATATGCATCAGAATACAGTAGCAGCAATGTGGGTGAGATTTAACAAATCTCATCCACACACTGCGTAAAATTTCAGAGCAGAAATTCACCTGCGGTATGTATTCTTCATACCGCAGCATGTCAATTCTTGCTGCAAAATCCGCTCCATTTTCTGCAGTACAAATCGCATGAAATGGTGCGGTTTTTCCTAAGCGGACTTTCTGCTAGTTTCTGCAGAATTGCTGCAGAAATTTTCTGCAGCAATTCTGTTACATGTGAGCAACCCCTTATGCAGAGACAGGGTCAGGAAACAATCCAAGTTTGGTACACAGATAAGTGGAAACACTTGTAGAGTAAGGCATAGACGTGTTCAGGAAAGTTTGGTACACCACTATGTCACAGTTGAAAGGCAGCAATGAACTAGAATAGAGGCAGGAAACTCAATAGTCTGGCAATGAGGAAGTGCAAGGGCCAGGCTTATGTTGCAAGCTAAAGAGGTGCGACAAATCAGGTAATCAAGTAAGGAATCTCAAGAAATAAAAAAAACAAGAGAACCTAGACAATATGTTCAGCATTGGGGCTGCCCAGCAGCACCAGTAGCTCAATGAGAAGAACTACTGCCTAGGACACAGGAGTTTTTCTGTGTTCGAATATTCTCACCCAATTGCCATCATAGTTTACTAAGTTCCTTTTAGAAGAGCAACCTCCTCTTTGGCCAGTGTAACATTATATCTGTGCAAAAAGGCACTTAGCTCCCTAGAACTTTTGCCTTACCAAGTACAGCACTAAGTATTGGACCTTCAGAGAAGCAGATGAAGGCAAGTCTTCTAACATCTTCTTGACAGCTTTTAACATGTCTAAATTTTTAGCTAGACAACCTCATGCCACCATCAAGAGATAACACTCAATGTCAATAGGGTAACTGATCAGCAAATAACAAACCGTTTTACATATCAGAATTTGGCCATTTGTTGTAGGAAAGAGTCATCCATTTCAGTCCTGGCTGGTATTGGCAGTTTTGATGATCTTCCTGGACTAGATATAATAGGTAAAATAATCGTTAAGTGTCCATATTATGGCCATATTACCTTAATCCCCTGTGGTTATACTGATCCGAACCTAGATCACCATAAAACCCTATGCTGATCTACGTTTGTGCAGTACAACTGGGGAGGTCTGGGTGAAGCGACCGTAATACAGATGCCGTACCGGCCATGAATGAACAGGCTGCATCATTATATCTAACCATCATGTTCTTTTGTGCGATGTGATACATTCCCTTTCATTTATATTTTTTAGGTTGGTGTCTTCTTATTGTAAAATATTATGGGGAAAGCAATGTTGTTGTATATGACGATAACGTACTATTTTCTCTTTTTCCTACAAAGTATAACATGTTCTGCATCACAATGATTTTATTTTTGGCTGTTTTGATGAATATTAAAACGTATAATAATTTTGGGTCAAGAAAAACATAAATACATATAAATCTCTCCTCCCTGAAAGTATGACAGACGGTCAACTGAGCGACTTTTTGACTAACGTTACAGGAATTGTGAAGCGGCAGATAGACACCCATATCAAAGATCCAGGTCCACAGAACAACGGCCTGTACTTGAGCGGACCAACTGCCGCTCCCGATCCACTGAACGCCCTGACTCAAACCTCATGAGGTCGATGCCTTCATTAATGACGGGAAGATCAGCCCCTCCTTCACCTGCCTTATCGAGGTGAAAAGCAACAATGGCTCAGCCTAATTCCTCTCCTCCCTCCCCCCTCCCCCACAGAATCACCATTTTATTTTCCCAGTAGCTCTCCAGTCTCTTTGTCATTCTTGGCTGATCACGTCTTTAACCGTAGATACTAACGTTCCGACTGCTGGCACACTACTTATATTCTCTGCTGGATATAATGGTGTGGATGCCATTGTACGTTGTTTACTAACCGTATTTACCTGCATTTGTTTTGTGATTATTTCTCATTGTTCAGGAAGCCTGGTTTTAACTCATAGAGCACACCCCATAACAATCACGTCTTCTCTTGCAGAGTGAGAACTTTGTTTGTCCTCATCAGACATTGCTTAACCAGCGAGTTCATGTCATCATATGGTTGTTTTAATTTCACTCCAAAATTGGGATTCTTGCTCTTTC
This sequence comes from Rhinoderma darwinii, assembly GCF_050947455.1. NCBI lineage: Eukaryota > Metazoa > Chordata > Amphibia > Anura > Rhinodermatidae > Rhinoderma > Rhinoderma darwinii. The sequence goes on along the minus strand of NC_134691.1, from coordinate 39,672,841 downwards.
GTTGTAGCAGTTAATAAGTTCAGAAAGCCGTATCTTGTCTAAAGAAAGCATTTGCTACAGCTTGGAAGGCGAGACCAGGTCTTCTTCTGGCCTCGGAGATCAAGCTTGCATGGGATGTTTTCTTTTACCAACAGAAGATATATTTTTCAGCACTTATTAACCTATTATAAATCACTGACGAGTTTACGGAGGTTACATTTTTTTTTATTTGCACTGGAAATCATACACAGATGAAGCAGAGTTGAGTTTGTATTGGTATGTTAACTGTGGTTTTACATAGGACAACCCAACTCTTTATCAAAGACCCGGAGATAAATGAGAAATCCAGCTCTTCTACATCAGTCAGAAAGCTCAAGAGTTTCATTTATTCTCGAGGATCTTAAGAAAATGGTTCTTGGTCACTTCCAGGGACGCAGCTAAAGACTCATGGGCCCTGGTGCAAGAATTTAGCTTGGGCCCCCCTACCCATCCCCAACACCACCAGACCTATGCACATAGACCTATGCCCAGCCGCCTTGCCCAACAGCCTCCATGGATGTCCCCACAGTATAATGCCCCCCATAGCTCCCCCCCCACAGTATAATGCCCCATAGCTGCCCCACACAGTATAATGCTCCCCATAGCTGCCCTCACACAGTATAATGCTCCCCATAGCTGCCCTCACACAGTATAATGCTCCCCATAGCTGCCCTCACACAGTATAATGCCTCCATAGCTACCCCCACAGTATAATGCTCCCCATAGCTTCCCCACACAGTATAATGCCTCCATAGCTGCCCCCACACAGTATAATGCCTCCATAGCTACCCCCACAGTATAATGCTCCCCATAGCTGCCCCACACAGTATACTTCTCCCCATAGCTGCCCTCACACAGTATAATGCCTCCATAGCTGCCCCCACACAGTATAATGCTCCCCAAATCAGCCCCCACAGTATAATAGCCCCACAGTATATTGCCCACATAGCTGCCCTCACACAGTATAATGCCCCCATACAGTATAATGCACCTCATAGCTGTCCCCATACAGTATATTGCCCCCCCCATAGCTGCCCCATACAGTATAATGCCCCCATACAGTATAATGCACCCCATAGCTGTCCCCATACAGTATATTGCCCCCCATAGCTGCCCCATACAGTATAATGTCCCCATAGCTGTCCCCATACATTATATTGCCCCCCATAGCTGCCCCATACAGTATAATGCCCCCATACAGTATAATGTCCCCATAGCTGTCCTCACACAGTACAATGCCCCCATATCAGCCCACATACAGTATAATACCCCCCATATCAGCCCCCATACAGTATAATGTCCCCACACCATATCAGCCCCCCATGCCATATCAGCCCCCCCATACAATATAATGCCCCCCACCATATCAGCCCCCCATTCCATATCAGCCCCCCATACATTATATTCTACCCCCCCCCGCCATATCAGCCCCCCCTGCCATATCAGCCCCCCATACAGTATAATTCTCCCATATGTGCATAATAGAAAAATAATAACATTACTTAGGCCTCATGCACACGACCGTAGTGGTGTGAACGGCCGTGATTTGCGGCTCGGATAGCCACAGAGCGTCCCCCGCGAGCCGCCCGCAAATCGCGGACCGTGCACATGGTAGCGTACATTAATTTCTATTCTATTTCCTAGGCCATGCACGGACCGTGAAAACCACGATTGTGTGCATGGGCCTATTGAAATGACTGGGGCTGCAATTCACCCACAGATTTGCGGGTAAATTGCAGCCGCAAAAATAAGTTTCTGTGCATGGGGCCTTACCTATCCCAGTTCCCACGCTTGTTGGAGGATCCTTCTCCTCCTTTGGTCTGTGCTGTTAGTGACTCGGCGCAGACTGGCGCGATGACATCACTACATCGCGCTTGTCTGCGTCGAGCCGCTCTTGGCTCAGTGAATGCCGGAGGAAGGAGCCGTCAGCTCTTGCTCCAGCATTGAATGGAACCAGGTCCTCGGTGAGTGACTCGCGACCCCCCGGAGGTCTTCACACGACCCCCTAGGGAGTCGTGACCCACAGTTTGTAATGTATTGTGCCGTTTTCGGTGGAGAGAGGAGGGGGGGCTGTAATTTAATGGCCACCCTCTCTCCACTGCAAACACAGACGGCACATTACAATACATTACAGGCCACCTCTGTAGCTCACCTGGAGTCTTCCAGGTTCTTCTGCACCGGTTCTTCCACGCTGACTGGAATGACCCTCATGTGACGTCACGGTCACATGGTACACTGAGTGTCCGCGACGTCTAAGGAGCCCTGCCCATAACCAGAAAAGTGCCGGCGTCACAGCAAAGATAATTTATTTAATCATTAGCGTGCTGTGTGGCAACGGGGGCCCTGTGGGCGCCCCAGGCTTAGGGGCCCGGTCAACCACTGCGACCCCTATAACTACACCACTGGTCACGTCCTTTATACAGGAGTAGGTTCTTTGCATATAACTCTCGATATATGACACATGAGTTTAAGACAATAAATGAAAGTCATTTGTACGTTGAAAAAAACATTAAAGGGTTTCCATATAGGCTGAGAACAGTTCTCAGAAAATTGAGCTGGACTACAGCTGGCTGTAGACATAGACTAAAGGAACATTTCATGGGGAGATAAGTGGATGGCAGGTAGGAGGTAAGCGGGTGGCACCTCTGATGCCACCTAACCCAGGGGCTAAGAAAAAGGTTCCGATTATAGTTCATGCCATCACCATCATGGGACAAGAGAGCTGGTGTCTGCTGCCCTCTTTTACCCCTCACTTTTTTGATAACATTGCTGTGATTGTGGCTTGGCAGGAGCCCTGTGCAAATCCACGTAGCCCATCGCAAAGGAAGAAAAGGCCGACCTGAGTTGGGTCTCTGTTCTCTTGGGCCCCATAGCAGCTTCACGAGGATGGGTCATGTGTGCCCTTGTTGTTGGCAGCTGCTGCAGAAAGTCTGAACTCCATCTAGGGGCATCTTAAAGGGGTTGTCCAGTTAAGAAAAACAATTTTCATATATCTTATTAGGGAATTCTGAGTAAATAGGGTCCTGTCCTACATCACACAGACAATACATTAATATGAATGGGCACTGTGTAATGTTTAATTTCCCCTGTGGTGGCGCTGCAGGGAAATTGAACAATTAATGCCAGGTTTCCCCACAGAGTACAGCTGATTGTTGAGGGTCGCAGTAGGGGACACTTCTAAAAAGTAGGTGCTCAGTGCCAGCGAGTCACTTTTCCTTGGACAGAATAACTAGATACAGGCATGGGGGCTGCAAACTAAACCTTTGCCCAAAGTGAAGGAAAGCCTAGCTAGATCTGCTATAGTATTTTGCTAGGATCATATTCTCACCGATCCTGCAGCTCTTTCACAGTGTTTCCCTGCACAGCCGAGCTTCCGTCCATCCACTGTGCAGGAAACTACAACACAGTCGCTAAAGGGACCTCGATCATAATGTTATGACGTCTTCTAGCGATATTCCATAACATTACCAAATGAAAATACCCCTTTAAACTCCATTATGTATGCTGTATTTTACCTATATTGCATGAGAATTAGTAATGACAGCTTGTAAGTGTAATCTGGTTACGAAGCAGCCTGTAGTACTGGAGATAGATAGATAGATATAGATAGATAGATAGATAGATAGATAGATAGATAGATAGATAGATAGATAGATAGATAGATAGATAGATAGATAGATAGATAGATAGATAGATAGATATGAGATAGTAGATAGATAGATAGATATGAGATCGATAGATAGATAGATAGATAGATAGATAGATAGATAGATAGATAGATAGATAGATAGATATGAGATCGATAGATATGAGATCGATAGATAGATTAGATAGATAGATATGAGATAGTAGATAGATAGATAGATAGATAGATAGATAGATAGATATGAGATCGATAGATATGAGATCGATAGATAGATAGATAGATATGGGATAGATAGATAGATAGATATGAGATCGATAGATATGAGATCGATAGATATGAGATCGATAGATAGATAGATATGAGATCGATAGATATGAAATAGATAGATAGATAGATAGATAGATATGAGATAGATAGATAGATAGATAGATAGATAGATAGATAGATAGATAGATAGATAGATAGATAGATAGATAGATAGATAGATAGATAGATAGATAGATATGAGATAGATAGATAGATAGATAGATAGATAGATAGATAGATAGATAGATAGATAGATAGATAGATAGATATTAGATAGATAGATAGATAGATAGATAGATAGATAGATAGATAGATAGATAGATAGATAGATAGATAGATATGAGATAGATAGATGGATAGATAGATAGATAGATAGATAGATAGATAGATATGAGATAGACAGATAGACAGATAGATAGATAGATAGATAGATAGATAGATAGATAGATAGATAGATAGATGGATAGATAGATATATAGATACTTCTCTCTGGTATATGCACCTCCCCAGAAGTTTTATTCCGTTGACTTGATGTGATTTATAATGGTTACTCTGTGTCGCCACTGTTTTCACCATCTTAATTAACTGTTATTAATTTGGTTACTCATCATGTCCCATAACAGCTTCTTTACTGTAATATTAAGTATTAACCTGTCTGATGAAATTGTCTCTATGTATCAATTCCACACAATGCTGACATGTGAATATTGGCTCTCTCTCTTCTGTGTCCACCGTGCTTTAATTGTGCCAATGTCGCCACCAAATTATAGAAATTGACATAGTTAAATCAATCTGTTTTGAGAAGAAATATTTCATTTTCATTTTTATTTTTTAAAGCTACAGTCCCCATTTTATACCAGAAGTTGGTATAATTACAGCATGACAATGTATATATTGCGGATCTTAACCGTGTGCAATTTGTTTAAACATATGTCTTATAGGGCACATCCACGTACTGGCTCTGTTCAGACAAGCCCTTCAAGCACTCCATTAGCAGGACGTAGAGGCCGCCAGCTACCACAGCTTCCGCCAAAGGGTTCGCTGGACCGAAGTAAGTGCAAACTTTTCTAAAAGTAAAATCCATTGGTTACAAATGAGATTTAATTCCCATATTCGTGACCAAATCTCTCATGTGTACATTACATACTGAAGCAGTGTGATCTATTTATGCGACTCTGTGATCCCAATACCGCATGCACCATTCCGTCAAATGACTGTGTTCTTTATTCTGAGTTTGTCGCAAGTTGCTTTGCTGGAATATTCACTTGAATGTCTATAGACAGTTTATTCATATGATTGCCCTTCTGGCTTTTAAAGGGACAGTAAACCTAAAGTATTTCCCTTATACATTTCCAGGGCCATTGAATATATTCTAAATTGATCTATTTAAATACATTTATTGTTCCCTGTTATCAGCAATGTCAGGCTAGAAAGATATTAAGGGCTTATTCAGACAAACATTGAAATCGTCCGAGTGACAGACTTTTTTTAACGGCTGCATGTACGGAGGTAGCCATCTTTATCTTGACCTGATAACTTTGCGTGATATCACACAACAAAAGCCATTGAAAAAGTCAAGAAGAAGTTTCTTAACACTGTGTATTTAATGCATTAAAAATCAAGATAAAGATGGCTACATCTGTATTTCTATGGGGCCGTTGTTTTAATGGACCGCGTGAACGGCCTGTGAAAAAATAGAGCATGTCCTATTTTTATCCGTTTTCACGGAACCCTCAATAGCCTCAAGTCTATGAGGAATCCTTGAAAACGGGTCCCGCACAGTTGCAAATCGGCCGTGAAAAACTTTTCACGGCCGATTTGATAAATGTTCGTCTGAATAAGTCCTAAGAGTATTTTTCAATTGGGTTCATGACAGAAAGTCTAGAAAAATCACGACTTTACTGGACATGTCTCCAGTTCTGAGAAACTCCAGAAACATTGACTTCCCTATGGGGGTCATCTCAGCAGCAAAATTATTAGAAGCAGTGGACTTTAGTGACCCTTTAATGTTCATGAGAATAGGACATGGGTTATTATTTCTTGATTTAGGGATATGGGGCATGTAAGTAGTATTTTATGAGCGAAGTTATCACAGACATTGGTGGTATATCGGTAGAAGCTCCGATCGGCAGAGTTCTGATCACTAATGCAAAGCAGCACACGTATGGGAAAGCAACGCACGACTTTGTCTCCTGTCGGCTGCATCCAGATTTTCTGGGCCACTTTGTAATCGGCGATACATTAGAATGGGCCAATCATAAGGCCTCCAGAGAAAGTCTTTTGGAGTCGACAGGGGAAGAAGTAGCGCAATTCTTTCCTAGCGCTGATGCCACTTTGTTCTAGTGATAAGGATGGGGGTGACAGCAGTTGGGTCTCTGCCTTTTGGACATAGGTGGCTCAGGCCTCGTTCATATCTGCGTTGGAAGCTCCGTTTGGGGCCTCCGTTGCCGATCCGGTCAAAGTTACCAGAAACAACTGCGCAGCATTCTGTGCTATTGTTTCCTGTAGAACCACGGACACCCTGACGGAAAGCTGACGGAGCCCATTAAAGTCAATGTGTTCTGCCGGCTGCCGGTGGTGCAACGGAGTCATCGTTCTGGTTTTTCCTTTGTTCTTCTTCTCTGACGGAGCAGAAGAACGGAAAGACCCGACACAGGTGTGAACATATCCTTATTCTGACAATATGCCACCAATGTCATTTATAAGACAACCACTTTATTATTCAAGATGGTGTCCTCACAGTTCGATAGGAATCGGTGACATCATTCTTCTGTACTTCAGTTTTGATTATGTCACCAGTTCACAGTGAAGTCACATATGCTACGTTTTATGGAATAAGATGATTGATGATGATGATGATTGAAATGGCCGACCACCTTTGTTAATGCCCTAGCAAACTCTATGTGATCATTACTAGTACATTGTTCTTGTGGGTTGAGGATGTAAAATCAATAGTAGGGAATCTCTTACATGCAGTGGTTATATTTGTAAGATTTTTTTTTTACTGTTCCTAAAAGGATTTTGGCAGGTTTGGGCAGATTATATAGTCAATATCTGTTAGTCTATTCCTAGAAATGCCGATTTTGGGTTATTGGTCTACGAATACTGATGATATTGAAAATGTATACTGATGTTCGACACCTTTTTCGGGGGTTCCTTCACATTTGAAGGCAGCAATAGAGGAGAATTCCATCAAAGTGTAGGAAACCTTGATGGAACCTGGAAAGACCCATTATAAGTCCATTGGGTCAGTTGATCACTGCTTTGAGCCATTGTACAACAGATCCGGCACCTCGTCACGGCTTCCATTATGAATATAAACCATATTGCAAATGGGAATTTAGGTCGGGTTCAGACGTGGTAGAAAATCCACAGCAAATGCACAAAAATGTGCATGTATGACATACATATTTCGCTGCGGATTTCACACTTTGCATTGATTCTTTAATAAACCTGTTCACATAAATTGTACTGTAAATTGTTGCAGTTTTTCAGTGCAGAATCCACAATGAGAATCTGCCACATCTGAACATGGTCTAGAAGCATCATGGGACCATTGAATTCATTGGGCTGCCTGTTTATTGCACGGACGAAACAAGTCCTCTCGAGGTAGAGGTGCTCTTTGTAGTGTTTGCCCATTCCGGCTCATAAATGGAGGAGCTGAGAGGTCGACCCCCCCCCCCCTATTAAATTCATATGACCTTACACGGCATATAAACAGGCATTGATTGATGACCGACAACCGTTTTAACCTGTTCCTGAACCATGACGTACATCTTCGTCATGATGATCTCAGTCACTACCATCGATCAAATCGATGATCCCGACTGTTAGCCACTTAAGTACTGATCGCATCACTGTACAAGGGAGAGAGCCAAGCCTGGCGTCAGGACCTGACAAAGGACCTGTCTCATGTGTGTGCCTATTACTTGTAGTATGCCCTAATAGGCACCTGTGCATATTTCTATGAACAGGCACAATATGCTGGCATGCAGAAGTCGGCTAGTATATTGTAAATAAAAAAAAAGTAAAATGTACAGGTAACGGCAGATGTCAGAGGGCGCAGATACAGTTGAAACCGGGACATACCGCCGGCCTCCCAGGAGAGCGAACACCTTCTGGAATTTGGGATTGTCTCGCTGGATCGGGGAAGGTTGGGGAGCATGCTGCTATGCGTAAGCACAGGCACAGCACTTTACATAAAATTTAGAATGATTATAAACTACAAGCAAAAGTTATAAGATAATGGCCACACACACAAATTTACACGTCCACACATATTTATACACATACTGAGCCAATGAGCCTCAGTATAGGCAACAACTACATCGACTTTCATTTTAGATGTATAAAAAGCTCGATAGAGATATAGTAATAGCCTAATGTCTATTCCTTTAGAAATCAGCCATGTCATGGCCTTAGCCAACATGCCACTAAGCTGAGGAGAAACAAGGGGACGGGAGACTTGGCTTTAATGGGATTCAGGTTCTGTTTTTCATTTTTTATTTTGGTGGCTAGAATAGTACACCAGACTATACAAGTATTCCCACCAAAAAGAACTGCAACCAAACAAATTGTAGGGTGAACTAAAGACATTTACCATCAGAAAAATGCCATTGAAAGGTCCATGTTATTGTTATGGTCTCTTGGAGACAACCATAGTCCATTTGCTCTATTAGGGCATATGGACATCGTTAAAGGGGGTCCCCTGCTCAGGACCGTCCTCTACGAACTAGAAGTTCCAAGCGGCTCCCGTTCTGGCAAACTTGAGCCGTTCTTGTATGATAAGGACAGTTATTAATCTAAATGGCCGCAGATGTGTACTTCCATGCAAAGATTAGTGGCATGAGATGACTAACCTTAAATTTTTTTTAAAAATAAAGTATGCTCTACTCAACCTCAGACAGGCTAACAACAAATACTTTTTTTTTTTTATATAGCTGGTCATCTTGCACCTCTCATCTTGGCATAACTCGAACCAGAAGGTTTGCCAGGGGTGTCTGGGAGCAGGACCGGTGGCGACTAGCTCATCGCCCCAGGGGCCACATTCTGAAAGCAGTAGTGTCTGATGAGAAAACCCCTTTTAGAGGCATAACTTGAAGCTCCGGGACCCCAATACAAAATCTATAACAGGGCCCCCATCTACCACATATCATTTATAATACTGGTGTCTTCTTATGCGGCTAAGTGGCTTTTGGGCCCCATCAGGACTGCTACCTGTTTACCCCCTATGGCCCGGACCCCTTTAATAGGAATGGTTCTCTATGTTGTTTTGTACAAATAATGCTGAGAAAAACATCTGTATGAATAGAGCCTCAGTCTGCCATAATTCATTAGTAGGCCCGGCCTTAAAGGTGCGGTGACAGAGGAAGCACTACCTGTCATTTCTGAAGGGGACACCAGTGGCTCTGATGACATGGACACCCAAAGCTTTCACACCCAATGCCAGACTTGGTGGCTGAACTTATGTAAAGTCAGCTTCACGGGATGCAACTACATTCCCTAGTATACTAATTGGACAGTGTATTTAGGCAACTGTCTGGCAGTGATATTTGGGGACGGCGAGGTTGGATTTTACATACACTATATGGTATATCCTAAGAGGAACATCAACAGAAGGTACTCTACGGGGCACCATTCAACCATTAGCACTGTTTTTTTCTGAACATAATTTAGACTTATACTTTGCACAAGTGTTTGTCATGTCTTTTACACCTAGGTCCCAATGTCTCACATTCATTTTTTCCATTATTTATTTTTTGCCTTTTTTTAATGTGATTCTGTAATATAGGGCTTTTGCCTCAAGGGTGGCACAAAGTACTGATGTTCTCTTCTTAGAGCTATGTAGCTAAAAGTCAGCCAAGGCAGAAAAGTGTCCAACAAGTTGCCGAAAGAATGCCAAGGCATCATGGAGATTATTTTGGTCGTTTTTGGCAGCATAGAAAGAAAATAAACATCGTAAACAGTTCTCACACTTTTTGTGTATACATGTCATTAGAGCCATATATACAGGGTCTGCAGATAGGACTCTCATCAGTGTTAGAAATTAAGGATTCCATTCTCCTAGTGAAGCCACTTCCCAGTTAAAATCAATGAACATTATAGAAAAATAATTCCTGTTGGATAAAATAGAGATATGGTTGCGCCAGGTCCAGAGGCTTAACTTGACGCTTCTGGGCCCTCGGTAACCGGGCCCACCGCCTGCCATTTACAATACTGATGTCTTCTTATGTGGCAAAGGGGCATTGGGCCTCCTCAGTCACCAGTGTAGGGAACGTTATAACGCTTAAGACATGTCATAACAGTTGATTATAGGAAAACCATTAACATATTGGTATACAGGTATATATTACGTGGGACTTTGTTATTGATGGCAGTTGGCATCTGCCATCTTGATTATATGGTTTTTCATCACAGTTGGTGCCATTTTACTCTTCATGCTTTATAAGACCTTTAATTTTTACCAAATAACTCAATAGTGGTAGAAGTTATTCTTCATTGATTTGCACCTTGAAAGGTCGTGTATTCATATGACTTGCCGTGTTGCAGCAGTACTGCAGACTCTCTGCCAACAATGTAATTGGTTTTGCATTAACCTTCACTTTATTTAACCAATTCTTCAACATTTAAAGTGTAGACTACCTGCTGCCCTGCTCTATATTCCTATCATTCCCACTCTTAAAGCGGACCTGTCACTAGGTCATTTAAGTTGAACTGGTTATCTGACCTGAATAGCGCTGTCTCCCTGATTCCAATGACGGTTGTTTTTTTTTTATCTGGACCCCCCTGTTCCTGAGATATTCCCTTCGTTGTGTTGGTGCCCTATATGCTCATTTTCTGTAGTTAGCCAACAGGGCGGGATCTACTCTCATTCTCCCGAGGTGGAGCTACCTGCCCTGCCTCAGGCACAGCGTGATCTCACGACATATGGTTGTCATCGTGTAATCATGCTGTGCCTGGCCGTTCTGTAGCTGCCTCGCACTGATTGGTCAACGTCAGAGGCAGGGAAGCAGGCTCCACCTCGGAAGAATAGGGGTAGTTCACGCCCCGTTGGCTAACAGCAAATTAGCATATAGGGTGCTAGCACAACTGGGACATATCTCTGGAATGGGGAGTCTAGGCAAAAAAAAAAAAAAAAGAAGACGGTGTTGGAATCAGGGAGACAGCGCTATTCAAGTCAGTTACCCAGTTCAACTTATATGACCTAGTGACGGATCCTCTTTAAAGGGAGTAATTCCAATAATAGAAGTATATTTGAGAAATGCTGTACGTACATTTTGTAATAATAGGTTTACTTTAGGTACCGAAGGTGACCCAACACTTTTTGTGATAGCTAGATCATTGACATACATATTAAAAAAAATCTCAACAGCCCATGTTCATGTGGGAAAGAAAGAGGCAAACTAACAAAAATGCATTGGTCGGGGGCTGCATAGATACTAAGCGCATATTCACATGCGGTAGTTTTGCCTGGTTTTTGCTGCAGAAGCTGGATTTTATAACACAGGGTTTATAAAACAGTACAATGCTAAGAGTTGTAGGTAATTCATAAGGGGCAAATCTTTAGTTTGCTCCTCTTGTCCTGTATCAAAATACCCTGGCCAAGTGACTTTTTGGTGCTCTCCTTGCCTGCCAGAACTCGGGGCACATGCCCTGCCACCCTGTTTCAGCTAACCATTTCCTTTTGGTTTGCGCCATTTTTGCCACTGTTCTTTCCCACCATGGACTTTTTAATGTAGCACCACATTTAGATTTTGGATAATGACCTAAAATAAACTTTTCTCTGAAGGTTGGTTGTTACAAAACACCAAGTCATTGTGGAAGATTCCACGGCTTGATTATTTTCCTCTTGCTGTGCTGTTTTCACTTCATTAATTCCTCTCAGTCCCTCTGAAACACCTGCAATAGCTAAAAACAGAAGGTGGTAGTGTTAAAGATATTGTTATAAATGTTTAGAGGCGCTTCTTTATATTAAATCTGGAAACACAGCTTGCACCACCATCTAAAAGGACGAAGATATATATATATATATATATATATATATATATATATATATATATATATATATGCAGGAGATATTTTGATATACAATGTATTTTCATGAGTGTCCCTAAAAACAGCTGTGATGGTGTTCAGCAGAGTGTCGAGTCAGCAGACACTCCTATCAACTCCATACATTTCCTTGTCAGTGGGAGTTTGGTTGATTTTTTATTTATTGGGCCTCGTACAACCCTAAGCCCATGAGATACAGAAATGGTCCTGGTTTACGTGAGCGTGATTAGAGTCCGTTTTCCTTTCCATAGTCCATGATAATGGATGACCATAAAGGGAACAAGGAATGTACAGTGAAAACTCTTTGAGACAACCAACCAAAGTTAGTCAGATATGGTCTTCTAGGTGGGTGGTCCCCACAAAGAAGAGGAACAATATACATAGGATGTGGAGGAATTGTAAATCCTTCATAGAAATATCTTTTTTATAAATTCTTTTATTTTCCCTTTTCCACAACACAAAACACGATAGTGCAAACATCTGCAGCACAAACATCGGCTCGCAGGCCAGTGTATGTTTCCACAATAAGTGCAAAAAGAACATAAACGCACATCTGATACATTAATTGAAACGGACGACCTATGCATCCTGAACCCGCAGCCATGCACAAAGGTCCGTGAGTAGACATAGCAGAAAGAGAGAGAAAAGCAAAAGAGGAGATGAGACAGAGAAAGGAAAGGAGGGGAAGAAAACGAACAGTGCCCCCTATGCCTCGGGATTATATTCAAACAGAACCGATAAAAACACAGGGACATATACAAAGACACCGAAAAAGGCCATACTTACAAATGGACACAGCCAGGCCAGAAATGCTGATGAAAGGGCGAGCAGGTGCTTTAAATAATAATAGCCACTCCCACTAGTCTTGAGGGGAGTGGTGTGTGGTGCATGGGAGGTGTAGTAAGAAATAATAGATGAATAGTGTGTGTGCAAGTGTAATACTATAAGTGAAATATAGGGGGCAGTAATAAATGAAGTGCCTCAATAGAAATAAATGGATAATGGAGTGCAAGTGAGTGAAACATGGAGGGATAGTGTGTACGTCATGAGGCACAACGTATATAGCCAGGTAGAAGCCTATTTGTGACGCCTTGATAATTCATAGAGCGGGCTACCCTGCTTGCTATGCCAAACAACAACACACCATGCTCTCCCAGCATCAAAGACCCGGCTGTGTCCAAGAGAAGCGAATATACATAATAATGAAAAATACCTGGGGTATTGGTAATCATTTTGGCCAAAAGGACGCAAGCTCGCAATCCACGACAAGGATCCCCAGACTTGCGAGTCCCTAACTCCTAAACTGGAACAGAACGTTCCTAATGCACAAACAGAACCGATAAAAACACAGGGACATATACAAAGACACCGAAAAAGGCCATACTTACAAATGGACACAGCCAGGCCAGAAATGCTGATGAAAGGGCGAGCAGGTGCTTTAAATAATAATAGCCACTCCCACTAGTCTTGAGGGGAGTGGTGTGTGGTGCATGGGAGGTGTAGTAAGAAATAATAGATGAATAGTGTGTGTGCAAGTGTAATACTATAAGTGAAATATAGGGGGCAGTAATAAATGAAGTGCCTCAATAGAAATAAATGGATAATGGAGTGCAAGTGAGTGAAACATGGAGGGATAGTGTGTACGTCATGAGGCCCAACGTATATAGCCAGGTAGAAGCCTATTTGTGACGCCTTGATAATTCATAGAGCGGGCTACCCTGCTTGCTATGCCAAACAACAACACACCATGCTCTCCCAGCATCAAAGACCCGGCTGTGTCCAAGAGAAGCGAATATACATAATAATGAAAAATACCTGGGGTATTGGTAATCATTTTGGCCAAAAGGACGCAAGCTCGCAATCCACGACAAGGATCCCCAGACTTGCGAGTCCCTAACTCCTAAACTGGAACAGAACGTTCCTAATGCACAAACAGAACCGATAAAAACACAGGGACATATACAAAGACACCGAAAAAGGCCATACTTACAAATGGACACAGCCAGGCCAGAAATGCTGATGAAAGGGCGAGCAGGTGCTTTAAATAATAATAGCCACTCCCACTAGTCTTGAGGGGAGTGGTGTGTGGTGCATGGGAGGTGTAGTAAGAAATAATAGATGAATAGTGTGTGTGCAAGTGTAATACTATAAGTGAAATATAGGGGGCAGTAATAAATGAAGTGCCTCAATAGAAATAAATGGATAATGGAGTGCAAGTGAGTGAAACATGGAGGGATAGTGTGTACGTCATGAGGCACAACGTATATAGCCAGGTAGAAGCCTATTTGTGACGCCTTGATAATTCATAGAGCGGGCTACCCTGCTTGCTATGCCAAACAACAACACACCATGCTCTCCCAGCATCAAAGACCCGGCTGTGTCCAAGAGAAGCGAATATACATAATAATGAAAAATACCTGGGGTATTGGTAATCATTTTGGCCAAAAGGACGCAAGCTCGCAATCCACGACAAGGATCCCCAGACTTGCGAGTCCCTAACTCCTAAACTGGAACAGAACGTTCCTAATGCACAAACAGAACCGATAAAAACACAGGGACATATACAAAGACACCGAAAAAGGCCATACTTACAAATGGACACAGCCAGGCCAGAAATGCTGATGAAAGGGCGAGCAGGTGCTTTAAATAATAATAGCCACTCCCACTAGTCTTGAGGGGAGTGGTGTGTGGTGCATGGGAGGTGTAGTAAGAAATAATAGATGAATAGTGTGTGTGCAAGTGTAATACTATAAGTGAAATATAGGGGGCAGTAATAAATGAAGTGCCTCAATAGAAATAAATGGATAATGGAGTGCAAGTGAGTGAAACATGGAGGGATAGTGTGTACGTCATGAGGCACAACGTATATAGCCAGGTAGAAGCCTATTTGTGACGCCTTGATAATTCATAGAGCGGGCTACCCTGCTTGCTATGCCAAACAACAACACACCATGCTCTCCCAGCATCAAAGACCCGGCTGTGTCCAAGAGAAGCGAATATACATAATAATGAAAAATACCTGGGGTATTGGTAATCATTTTGGCCAAAAGGACGCAAGCTCGCAATCCACGACAAGGATCCCCAGACTTGCGAGTCCCTAACTCCTAAACTGGAACAGAACGTTCCTAATGCACAAACAGAACCGATAAAAACACAGGGACATATACAAAGACACCGAAAAAGGCCATACTTACAAATGGACACAGCCAGGCCAGAAATGCTGATGAAAGGGCGAGCAGGTGCTTTAAATAATAATAGCCACTCCCACTAGTCTTGAGGGGAGTGGTGTGTGGTGCATGGGAGGTGTAGTAAGAAATAATAGATGAATAGTGTGTGTGCAAGTGTAATACTATAAGTGAAATATAGGGGGCAGTAATAAATGAAGTGCCTCAATAGAAATAAATGGATAATGGAGTGCAAGTGAGTGAAACATGGAGGGATAGTGTGTACGTCATGAGGCACAACGTATATAGCCAGGTAGAAGCCTATTTGTGACGCCTTGATAATTCATAGAGCGGGCTACCCTGCTTGCTATGCCAAACAACAACACACCATGCTCTCCCAGCATCAAAGACCCGGCTGTGTCCAAGAGAAGCGAATATACATAATAATGAAAAATACCTGGGGTATTGGTAATCATTTTGGCCAAAAGGACGCAAGCTCGCAATCCACGACAAGGATCCCCAGACTTGCGAGTCCCTAACTCCTAAACTGGAACAGAACGTTCCTAATGCACAAACAGAACCGATAAAAACACAGGGACATATACAAAGACACCGAAAAAGGCCATACTTACAAATGGACACAGCCAGGCCAGAAATGCTGATGAAAGGGCGAGCAGGTGCTTTAAATAATAATAGCCACTCCCACTAGTCTTGAGGGGAGTGGTGTGTGGTGCATGGGAGGTGTAGTAAGAAATAATAGATGAA
Source organism: Rhinoderma darwinii (assembly GCF_050947455.1). NCBI lineage: Eukaryota > Metazoa > Chordata > Amphibia > Anura > Rhinodermatidae > Rhinoderma > Rhinoderma darwinii. The sequence continues at coordinate 39,656,890 of NC_134691.1, read as the reverse complement.
TAGTGTGTGTGCAAGTGTAATACTATAAGTGAAATATAGGGGGCAGTAATAAATGAAATGCCTCAATAGAAATAAATGGATAATGGAGTGCAAGTGAGTGAAACATGGAGGGATAGTGTGTACGTCATGAGGCACAACGTATATAGCCAGGTAGAAGCCTATTTGTGACGCCTTGATAATTCATAGAGCGGGCTACCCTGCTTGCTATGCCAAACAACAACACACCATGCTCTCCCAGCATCAAAGACCCGGCTGTGTCCAAGAGAAGCGAATATACATAATAATGAAAAATACCTGGGGTATTGGTAATCATTTTGGCCAAAAGGACGCAAGCTTGCAATCCACGACAAGGATCCCCAGACTTGCGAGTCCCTAACTCCTAAACTGGAACAGAACGTTCCTAATGCACAAACAGAACCGATAAAAACACAGGGACATATACAAAGACACCGAAAAAGGCCATACTTACAAATGGACACAGCCAGGCCAGAAATGCTGATGAAAGGGCGAGCAGGTGCTTTAAATAATAATAGCCACTCCCACTAGTCTTGAGGGGAGTGGTGTGTGGTGCATGGGAGGTGTAGTAAGAAATAATAGATGAATAGTGTGTGTGCAAGTGTAATACTATAAGTGAAATATAGGGGGCAGTAATAAATGAAGTGCCTCAATAGAAATAAATGGATAATGGAGTGCAAGTGAGTGAAACATGGAGGGATAGTGTGTACGTCATGAGGCACAACGTATATAGCCAGGTAGAAGCCTATTTGTGACGCCTTGATAATTCATAGAGCGGGCTACCCTGCTTGCTATGCCAAACAACAACACACCATGCTCTCCCAGCATCAAAGACCCGGCTGTGTCCAAGAGAAGCGAATATACATAATAATGAAAAATACCTGGGGTATTGGTAATCATTTTGGCCAAAAGGACGCAAGCTCGCAATCCACGACAAGGATCCCCAGACTTGCGAGTCCCTAACTCCTAAACTGGAACAGAACGTTCCTAATGCACAAACAGAACCGATAAAAACACAGGGACATATACAAAGACACCGAAAAAGGCCATACTTACAAATGGACACAGCCAGGCCAGAAATGCTGATGAAAGGGCGAGCAGGTGCTTTAAATAATAATAGCCACTCCCACTAGTCTTGAGGGGAGTGGTGTGTGGTGCATGGGAGGTGTAGTAAGAAATAATAGATGAATAGTGTGTGTGCAAGTGTAATACTATAAGTGAAATATAGGGGGCAGTAATAAATGAAGTGCCTCAATAGAAATAAATGGATAATGGAGTGCAAGTGAGTGAAACATGGAGGGATAGTGTGTACGTCATGAGGCACAACGTATATAGCCAGGTAGAAGCCTATTTGTGACGCCTTGATAATTCATAGAGCGGGCTACCCTGCTTGCTATGCCAAACAACAACACACCATGCTCTCCCAGCATCAAAGACCCGGCTGTGTCCAAGAGAAGCGAATATACATAATAATGAAAAATACCTGGGGTATTGGTAATCATTTTGGCCAAAAGGACGCAAGCTTGCAATCCACGACAAGGATCCCCAGACTTGCGAGTCCCTAACTCCTAAACTGGAACAGAACGTTCCTAATGCACAAACAGAACCGATAAAAACACAGGGACATATACAAAGACACCGAAAAAGGCCATACTTACAAATGGACACAGCCAGGCCAGAAATGCTGATGAAAGGGCGAGCAGGTGCTTTAAATAATAATAGCCACTCCCACTAGTCTTGAGGGGAGTGGTGTGTGGTGCATGGGAGGTGTAGTAAGAAATAATAGATGAATAATTCATCTATTATTTCTTACTACACCTCCCATGCACCACACACCACTCCCCTCAAGACTAGTGGGAGTGGCTATTATTATTTAAAGCACCTGCTCGCCCTTTCATCAGCATTTCTGGCCTGGCTGTGTCCATTTGTAAGTATGGCCTTTTTCGGGATTATATTCAAGAAGCCACAATGTTCTTGAACTCAACAGAAGATTGGAATCTGACCCAGTGATACCAAGTTTTGAGGAATTTAGCATGAGTCCCTCTCATGGATGCCGTGGGATCCTCCATTCTCATAATCTCCTGGATCTTGTCGAACCACATGCCAACCGATGGAGGGCAAGTTTGTCTCCACAGTGCAAAAATACACGCTCTAGCTGCGTTCACCAGGTGGCGAACCACAGAGCGTCGGTACGTAGATAATGGAACCTCGCACAGATGGAGAAGGAAAAAGGGCAGCGTACGCGGAAGGAGGAAATCCGTGAATTTGGAGGAGATGCGCCACACCTCCGACCAGAAATCTGTCAGCAGCGGGGACTCCCAGAAGATGTGCATAGAAATATCTGTTCTAGATCTGGGCTGGTCTTCTCAAAGACATGTACTCATGTTAACAAGACCATAGATGGGAATTAGGGTATGTTCACACAAGGTCATTACGTCCGTATTTCAGCCGCAAATCCCGGACCGAACACAGTGCAGGGAGCCGGACTCCTAGCATCATAGTTATGTACGACGCTAGGAGTCCCTGCCTCTCTGCCAGACAACTGTCCCGTACTGTAATCATGTTTTCAGTACGAGACAGTTGTCCGGCAGCGAGGCAGGGACTCCTAACGTCGTACATAAGTTTGATGCTAGGAGCCCGGCTCCCTGCACTGTGTTCGGTCCGGGATTTGCAGCAGAAATACGTCAGTCAATTACGGACGTAATGACCTCGTGTGAACATACCCTAATACATAAGTCTTTTTGCTCAACATAGAGGTTGAAGATAAAGATAATTTTTCCTTTTGTTAGTGTTGGTAGACTATCCAGACTATCTAAAGACTATGGATTTTCTGTCTTCTCTGGTCTAATGATTTTACTGAGTTTTACTATGTGTCCTATTTAATGTATGCATGGTCCTATGCCACCCCATCAATAGCGTGCAATGGAAATTGATCATGAACAATTTCGAATGAGACGGGGTGAGAGAAAATAAAGTAGCATGATTGACTTGAATTAGCCAACTTTTTTCTTGTTGTGCCATCCAATGCACTTCATTCTAGCTCTAGTCGTAAACTAAAATTAGGCAGATACTATTAGTATAAGGTATGTGATAGTACTCATTTATCTTGACCATGCAAGGGTAGTAAACAAGGGAGGGGGTACCAGTCTAAATCTCCCCTCTATCTTAGGCCCTATTCACATCACGTTATTGCCCTACGTTTATCGTGTATGTCGGGTTTAAACGTGTTCATAGGGCTCCATTATCCCGATGGAGACCAAAAAAGTGTCCTTTTCGTATACTTCGGGTTGGTATACGTTGGTGTAGCTTTTTTTTTTTTTAGTATTAAAATATTGTAGTAGACTTCGCTATTCCGTCCTGAGGGATCCCAGACAAAAAAAGTATACCACACAGTATAAGTTTTGGACATGGGAGCCTATGGGTGACGCCTATGGCCTCTGTATGAGATCCGTCACAGGTATACGTTAAACGTATATCTTGGGGAGCTGCCAACATTACTGTCCATATATGGACAGTAACATCAGGGGATTCTCTAGGGCCGAAATCCCCGCTATGTATATATGGACAGTGATGTCAGAAGCAGTGCCGGAGTCCCCGGGCAGAGTGCTAGCTGGAATATATATGGACAATGACTTCAGTAGTTTTACAAGGGCCGGTCCCCGGGCAACGTATACCCACTGTATGCCATACAGTTGGTTATGTTTTGACTTTTCGTCCGAGGTATACGTCGGGAGTCTTCCTGACGTATACCACTGACAGAAGGCCAAAATGGGATGTGAATGGGGCCTTACAAGGGAGGGGCAACCAAGCGTCTGGCCCAACTCACATCAGAATTAGAGCCCTTTTTGACCATTTACTATTCCAACCCCTTATCCTCTATGTACTCACTGGCTTTATCGGCTACATAGGGATATCTGAAATACAATCTGGATATTAGAGCACCATTTCCCTGTTTGCTCATTTTTATGAATGCCCCAACCTAATGGGCGATGCTCGAAACTAAATTTGAGTGACTTGCATGCCATTCATAACTTTTTTATGCAATGTGTGTATTCCATTTTGTTTTATGCAGTGATTGTTACAAAATACCTCTTGTTTTAACCCTTGTGTTTTGGTTCCCTTTTCTGTTTTCCCTAGAAAATGGAGACAAGGAAATAGAGCTTTTTGAAGGTCTGTACACCATAGAGGGTTTGTTTTCACTCAAAATGAACCCAACTGCAATTGATGTCTCAATGTCAGGCCCAGCTAATAAATACTTGTAGATGAAAGAAAAGGGTCTTTCTTCTGAAAATGACTCTGTTCTGTGGCTGAGGGTTAGACTCTCCCTGTTGCCTATAAAAATACAGCAGGCAGCTATTTCTTTATTACCTGAACCCATATTCATATACCAATTATAATAGTAACCCCATGGGAGGGATCTAATAGTAACATGATGGGCTGAAGGGGAAATGCAAATTCCTGGTAACACCCCTGCAGATTCATCAGTGGACTCTTTGAAGGTGATGCAGACTATAAATTGCCATAAAACAGCCTACAGTCTGCTGATGGATCTAGAAGGAAGAAGTGATGGGAAAAATAATTTCCTCTGCAGTTTTGCATTTACTTTACGGGGAATTGAATCTTAATTTATCCCCTGAGATGTCATAGGGATATCTGTAAAGATCTCATTTCCAAAACAAAGGGACATCGGAGTTCTGAAAAATCTCTTCATCACTGATTGAGATTTTCATCATTCGGAAGCTCCAACACAGTGCTGGCGAGGCAGCGCCATAAATATAATTGCCTGATCTGGGTTATTGATTTCAATGCTTTAAAAAAAACACCAGGCAAAACTGGTATAAGGTTATGCCTAGTGCAGGGCCTGAGGGGGCAGTGGGTGACTGATCTCTTTGGTGTTGTTGAAATATTGAGTCATGCACCACCCCCTCAGGCCCTGCTCTAGGCATATCATAGGCTTTGCCTGGAGTTTTCCTTTAATGAAATAAACGCTACATAACTGATGCCCCCAAACATGTTATTCTATCTAAATGATATCAATTGCAGTGCCCTGTGTTGGTGATGTTTGTGTGTTAGATAGTCTTTACTATTCAACTTTTTTTTACTGTGCTATATATCTGGCTTTGCTTACAGAATGCACCTCGTCTAATAGACTTCATTCTACTAATTGATCTGACATATCTGTGCTTTATCTTTTTTTTAGATTCATATGTAGCTTTGAAAATGTCCTAAATTCTCATTAATCATATGTAGAATTAGTCTTATGTAGTCTTCTGTTGCACTCTTTAGCAGACAAAAAGTTGTCAATTAAAGCCAGAAAATGCCATCATTATTCAATCATTTACTGCATGTACATTTTCTCCTTGATATTAAAGGGGTTGTCCCACAAAACACATGTATCCCCTATCCACAGGGGATACATGTGTGATTGCTGGGGGTCCGACCGGCGCTCCATTCATTTCTATGGAACCACCGGACACACGAGCCGGACACAGACTCTGGAAGTCCAACTCTTCTCATGGAGCACTTTGGGGGACTTTCGGTTCCCAGTTCTCGTTATCGCTGGGGGTCCCAACGGTCAGACCTTCAGCAATCACACATGTGTTTTGTGGGACAACCCCTTTAAGTCGTACTGTCTACAGTAGGGTGATCTAAAAAGGGCAATCACTATAGGAAGCGATTTAAAGAGGACCTGTCACTAGGTCATATAAGTTAAACTGGTTTTCCTGGACCCCTCTGTTCCAGAGATATGGCCCACTGTTGTATTGGCTCTCTCTATGCTAACTTGCTGTAGTTAGCCAACAGGGCATGAACTACTCGCCAGCTGTCTCACACTGATTGGTCTGCATCAGAGGCAGGGAAGTTAGCTCCACCCCGTTGGCTAACTACAGCAAATTCTCATATAGGGAGCCAAGACAACAGTGGGCCATATCTAAAAAAAAAAATAGCGCTAGAATCAGAGAGACAGCATTATTCAGGTCAATTAACCAGTTCAACTTATATGATCTAGTGACAGGTCCTCTTTAAGGAATCTCAAAACAAAAGTTTAGCTTGAAGCTCTTTGACCCCAGTAGAAAACCATACACTTAGTTCTACAGTATAGGTGATAAATGTAGGATCGCTGGGGCCCCCTACTCGACTTCCCTCGCACTGCACGATCGCAGTGAGGAGGATTTTCAGTGTCTATGGGGCGGATGGAAACAGCTGAACGCTGTACTCGTCTATCTCTGTCATCCCCATATACATTGAATGGAGCTGCAGCGCACATGCGTGATCACCACGCCATTCAAAACCCTCCTTACTACAATCGGTATCTTCCCGCACGATTTAGTGACTGGTGGGGGTCCCAGGGGTCATCCATTCATCACCGATCTAGTGAATAGGTGATAAATGTTCTTAGTGAGAAAACCTCTTTACGGTACCAATGGACCCCTACACCTACAGGGCCCGTGTTCCGTTGCACAGGTTGCATACATGATATGGCCACCCCTGATGAACATGTCTCTATTGATTGTAGATTAGAGAAGGTTCAGGTATCTACAAGCAGTTGTTTCCATTTTAGAGGGTGAGAATTGCCCACCGAGTGAAGTACAGGGTGGGCTTAGATTCTGACAAGATGATTGGATCTAGCAGCTCACATTTTTTTCTGTTTTTAAATAATCAGATAATCTGCTGATGGTGTTTATTATGATTTTGGACTTTTTCACAAATGACCTATTGGTGTTTTTTACTTATTAGACCTGTGGGTGCAATGATAGCATCATGCTTTTAGATGAAATTAAAGAGTACTTGTTAGCTCTTCGGACATGTCTGTTTCAGTAAATACCTCCATTTCCCGTCCTAATGATGGCATTGTGCCGTTCCTCTGTTATCCCTCAAGGAAATGTATGAATAAATTGACAAGTGGGTGTTACCATGCTACTTGTCAATAGGGTGTATCCCTACACAGTCCCAAACTTTCATCAGGGATTGGTCGGTTTTAGTGTATGTACTGTAGGAACACGCTCCATTGACAGGCGAATGCTAACACTCAGTTGTCAAACTATTCACACATTTCCAGGAGGAATAACAGCCTTGAAAAAGGCCTTGATAAGGTCTAAACATTGCCTTAACATATGTGTCTAAACCAAAATTTTCACTGTATATTTGAAGTGCTCGAATCTCTTTTATATACAGTGCCCAGCAAAGGCCCTGGAACACCCTCATAACTTTTGAACGGCTCGAGGTAGAGGTAATGAAGAAGATGACTTTAGCGTTAAATATCTCAGCGGAAAAAAATCCTATCTCAATATATGCAGCATTGTTTTTGTATTGAAAAGAGCTTTCAAATGAGCCCCCACTCGACCCCCCGTGCCATTTAAGATTTTGCTGCCCCCGCCCACAATGGAGTGTTTTTTTTAGGCGTTAACTGGTAGATTTTATGACCTCATTAAATCCCACCAAATTTCAACCCTCTACCTCGAGCCGTTCAAAAGTTATGAGGGTGTTCCGGAACTTTTGGTGGGCACTGTATGTCATACTTGCCAAATTTTGAGAAAGGTCATCAGGGAGATTGCAAAGATGCTAAATGTTTTCCTTATGCTCCTCCCATTTATACAGGACACGCCCCCAGCCTTCAACATTAGAATAACAAATACTACATATAACCCATTCAACACACCCCAAAATGTATATGGACCTCAAACCAGATCCTCTCTATTTACAGACCCCCAGACCAGTCCCCAACCTACCGCTATACAGACCTTCGACCAGATATTCAGTTACTCACCTCTCCCCGTTCCCGTTCGTCCCTCCGTTCCTGGTCACATGAGAGATTTGTAGTCTCATCTGGGAGATCTCGCCTTTTTTTCTGGGAGTCTCCCGGACATCCCGGGAGAGTTGGCAAGTGTGACATGTATTTATATCTCTGAAATGCATTGACAGTGACTCAATGACTGTGTTTAATCCCAGGACTCCCGGTATTAGTACAGTGGTTGTGTGAGTGAATTGATCAGCTCTCCAGCTGTTGTAAAACTACAACCCCCATCCTACTATTACAGTTTGCACCTTTCATCGCATGCTGAGACTTGTATAGTTGCCAACAGTCCAGTTTTTCACGAGACCGCCCTGTGTACCGGGACACAAAAGGGACAGGGTGTTTTTGACGGTTCGGAGAGAGTTTTTCAGTGCGTAACGACAGTGGGGCTTAAAATGTCCCGCGATTTGGTTTTTTAATGTCGGTAGGTATGAAATTCAAAACAGCCGGAGAGCCGCAGATGACAGACTGTATTACGGAAGCCAGCTTTTCTGTTTTTGTCATCTTGCTGTCTTCATGTACTGTTTTTGTCTAGTCACCCAATGTTCGTTATGATTTCATGTAATTGCATGTGCATGTTGATTTCCTGTCATTTGCTTTGCATGTGCACATGAAGAAGAGGGGTGCCACCATGTTGAAGAACAGGGCTCAGAGGTGGAGGCAGGTTGGTCTCACCTTAGAGTTTTAGACACCTGTCCCTATAGTTTTATTACACATCCACTTCTAGTGTGATTACATAGTATGGATTCAGCGTACAGATGTAGCAGAGGGCAAATTGTGACCTATGACTCTTCGTGAGAACATTGTCTGTGCATTGTGACAACTCCATGTACAACCACAGATAACCATTGTGACAAACGCAAATGACAAACTCATCTCTGCTACATTTGATAACCCTATCTCTGCTACATCTGTATGCAATGCTGAAAAGGAAGCTATGGGGCCACCTAGTCTACGTACAATCATAGTATTTGAATGTTTAATTAGAAATCCTTACTTAATAGCTGCAGATAACACCATTTTCCATACTCTTAATTACTGGAATTGAGATTAAGTTATGGCATTAAAACTCTGCCCGTGGCTGCGGAAAAAAATGTAATTGAATTCTTTTCAGTAGTTCTCTTCTTTTTTATGATAAGTTAAATTGGCACAATACAGAAATGTATGTATTAGGGACTGTGAGCAATGTTCATCTGTTTGTTGCAGGCGTATGAAAACCCACATTGTAAATAGATCACACTGAGTGTCATTTAAGAAAACGTATGAAGGGGTCATGTGTGTAACCACAAAGGTGTTTTAACCTATAGCAACCTGTACGATTTTGCCATATTTCTAGCATTGTGACCGGGACCTTTAAAATAAATATCCAACCTTTTAGCACAACGTTGTTTTTAAATTGAACATTCTGTCCTGATTCATTTCTTAATAGGTCTTTATATCGGTAGAAGCTCCATTTTTCTAATACAAAGCTCCAAAACCCCTGCATAGACATAGAGTTAATAGATTAAAGGAGTTTTCTACTACTGGACAATAGGTCATCAGTATATGATCGATGGGGGTCCAACACCCGGACCGCGCACCGATCCGCTGCTCCGGCTGCCTCCAGATGACCATGCCGGAAGCAGATGGCTCCAGTCACAGAATAGCAGCCGAGCTGCCGTACTGTTCAAGTGAATAGGAGCAGATCTGCAGTTCGGCAGCACGGCCGCAATGCAATGTACGGAGCCAACTGCTTCCGGTTCCGTACATTGCATAGTGTGCAATGACATCCGGTGCCCGCAGGCAAGCTGAGCAGCTGATCGGTGCCCGGTCCAGTTGTGGGACCCCCACAGATCATATACTGATGACCTCTCCGGTGGATAGGCCATCAGTTGTCCGGTAGTGGACAGCCTCTTATTCTGGCTACCTGCAGCCAGCACTAGGGGGAGCTTAGGAGTTTACTACAGTCTTAGGGCCCTTTCACACTGCGTTTTAGCTACACGTTTGACATGTGCGTCTGGAAAGCTCCCGGCGCATACGTCAAACGTACCCGTAGGTTCCCATTATACCAATGGAGGTAAAAAAAAGTGTTTATTTTGGCCTCCAGTCAGACGATGTATGTCAGGTATCCCTTTTTTTACTACATAGAATAGCGTAGTCGACTACGCTATTGTATCCAGAGGTATAACATTATAGCCTATGGTTGACGGATGCCTTAAACGGATGCCTAACAGTGGCATCCGTCACTCATAGACTATAATGGTATCCGCTTAATGAATACATCATATGATGAAAAGGGGTGACAAGAGTTCAGCATGTAAATGTTAAACGGATACCACTATAATCTACGGGTGATGGATATCACTGTTAGACATCCGTCACAGCCTTCGTATAACGTATACGTCGACAGCTTTCACTTTAAAAAAAACACCTCCCCTTTCAAAAAAAATAAACTATTACAATTCTCCAAGTAGAGGACATTGAGACTTGTCTACATCTGTTTTCAGTAATATGGGCTATTGTCAGGCTCTGTTAGCTTCCAGCAGTCCTGCCTCTTGTGCTCTATTCTCTGTCTGCTCTCACAATAGCCCCTACATTGCCTAAAAACACTGATATGACCAAATGTGCCCAAGGAATGCTCGGTACTGTTAGGAGTTCATGGGTGATATAGCTGATGGAGGAAGTTGATCTCTCCACTAGCAACAAACTCTTTCTTTTTACTGTTCTAAAAGGTAGGCTCTTTAAGTCTGGTTGCTTTTACTTAAAGCACATGTTTGCTGTTCCACATATGCACCTGTTTTCTTAAATGTAACCCATTGATTTTTGCCCCAGCTTTACAGCATCGTCTTCCTTCCAGCAAACCATCCTTCAGTTTTCAACCGTAAACTAATTTGTTTGTGTTTTTGCATTTTCTCTTTAAATGTTTCAAATATCATAGAATAGAAACACTTGGTTTACTTCTCACCCTCCTCCTTAGTCAGCCTGTAGCTTTGTGTATGTCTTCTCATCATTGTATGGAAGACATAAGTGCCCTAATAATACACTCGGGGTCATGTATTCATCTTCCTATGCCGGTAAAATGTCATTTTTATTAACAAAGACAGCCCAGAGAGCATTCCTTTTCTTCAGGGCTCATGCACATGGCCGTATTATGGCTCTTCACAAAATCCAAGTTGTATGAAGTTGTAATATGGCACCGATAGACCCATCAGATACCCCATTATTGCTTATAGGGAAGAATATCTCTGTGATACGGTATCGCACTGAGACACCATATGGGGCACATGGCATAAAAAGAAGTAAGGCCTAAAAAAAAAAAAAAAAAAAAGAAGGGACTACCCCGTAAGGACTATTGTGTCCGCCCCAAAAAATAGGTTGTCAATCAGTTGCTGATGGCGCATTATAATGGAAAAAAAAAGACACGACCCTCACTGTGTGCCATGTATGTATCTCGTATATAGTGTTATACATTAATAATTGTTTGTTTTTGATGTGATAAAGATTATGAGGAGAAACTTCAGAGTCCACCGGTAAATGGGAGAAAAGGCAAGTTACTGCTGTAGTATAGAGAACTGAGGCTGTGGAGACTTGAGCTCATTCCTTCAACATCAGTGGGAAGTATCTCTATACAATGAGAACTGATCTGATATTAATTTTATGGTCTTTACGGGTCCAGCTTAAGAAACCCTCAACGATCATCACGATCTGGGGAAACTGCTGCCAGCCATACTTTTTTCCTGCAGTGGCCACTGCAGGTGAAATGTAGTATTACATGCTAACTATTGAAATGAATGGCTGACCATGGAATGCATGGATGGGCTGGGATTGCCAGAGGGAGACCCACTCTTATAGAGGGGGGTAAACAGGTATGTTCATATGCCCAAATTGGGTATATGAAAAAGGGTTTGTTTTCATGAGACAACTCCTTTAATCAATCAAACAATAGATATGGTTTGTAATTGTATCTGATACTTCCCACAGTACTAGTCCCCATAGAGCAGCATGTGTGTTCATTATATTTTGTTGTGATGTGTTTTAATGTACTTGTTTGAGTTCCCCTTTAAGACGTATCTTTGTCTACATGCATAGAAGTACAGTGAATACTCAGTAGACTTCATTCTGCGGTCTCATTTTGTTGGTTTCTATCACACAATCACCGCCGACATCTGGTAGCGTCACTTTTTACATACATTTGAGGTATAAATCTTTTTGGTTTTTATCTAAAAAAAAAAGGTTTGAATGGATTGTTTAATAAAGACATCCCCCATCTATATGCCCTGTTAAGAGATATCAACTTCAGAGAGGGGTTCCACTTGCAGAAAACCTTATATTAGCAAGACTGGAGAGCCGCTAATAAAGAGCAACTTTTGCTCTAACGGACCCGGCCTGCCCATGTCATACATGATCACCCATTCATTTGAATGACTGGCATGTAATACTGAATTTCTCCAGGGCAAATGTAAGGAGCGCTAGCATCTAGCTATACCAAACTGAACACAGTAAATTAGCTGCATATTTAACATTATAATACATTACTATATGATCAGTACATATTCACTCATATAGAAGGGAAAATCAAATTCCCTGCAGATTGCCTGCAGCCTATTAGCAGACGGAAGCTGTTTTACGGCAGCCTGTATTCTGCTGATGTGATCAATGATGATTCAATTTGCCTACAGTAGCCAGGAGGGCACCATCCATCACGTAAGGTGGGAACCTCATCTCCGGCAGCACCCCTACCTGACTGTAGGGGCAGAATTTTGGCAGATACATAGTCCATGTGAAGACTTTCCTCATTTGAAATTTGCAGAGAGGATCTGCCATTTAACTCTTTGTCAGATGCACCAAAGAGATTTCGATTAGTTGGTTCATAATGTAACACAAATATCCTGCTTAGCAGAAAGGAGAAATGAAATGTAAAATATGACAATCATCTATTCAATTCTTATTGAACTTGAGCTAAACTTTGTGAAGTACTTTACGTCTGTTAAAAATAGTACCTCTCAGCCACCAGGAGAGGGCACCAGAGAGCTGTTTAATCTCATAGATAAGTGATGGCAGGCAGTACAACAGCTCTGTATTAGTTACACTGAATGTAAAAAGGAGCAGATTTTTCCACCGATTCGACAATTTACCATTCGCCAGCCATTAAGATTCATCAAGCGAAATGATTTGCCACATTTGAGATTTGCTTTTCAATTTTAAGAGACTAATAAGAAAATTGTTTCTCCCATTGTATTCTTTGGCCAGTGAATCGTGAACCATTTTGCAAATCGGGTGAAAAATGTTCTCACCTTTAACAGTATTTATTGTAAATGTTAAGGGTGATTAGCTAAATATAATAATTCTGAGCTGAGATACCCTGACTATGACAGTTAATCCTATTATCAGTGATGTTTTGCAGAGTTGTTCCTTTAATTTAATATTAGTCTATTAAAGTGGGGTCAATTTAAATATCCGCTAGAAACTCTGAGTTCTAAGGCGTGATACGGAGCCCATAGATGTCTATGCGGCCCTATTATACCTCCATTTATTTTATTTGGAGGCACACAGAGTTTTTTTTAATGTTAAATTCCATATAAATCCAAAAGAAAAAAAATCATCACAAATTCCATCGAACGCCATATTACGGAAGTGTTTACGCCTAGAAGCATTGTTATGAAGTGAAAATAAATTTGTAATATAGCGCCATGTGGAGCACCATATGGCGGCACACAGAGTACCTAAAGCACCATGTACCATGCCAGCGGGACTCGTACAGCCTCAGGCTTTGCCTTTTGCATTAGGCCTTAGTTTGTCTATAGATAAGAAAATAAGGGAGACCCAGTCCTACAAGAATTTGAGTTACAATATAAAGAGGAAAAAAGGATCATACTATATGCACTGAGTAAAGTATTCACAGTGTATCCGCCCTGGCGGCCACAGGGAAATACGGGCGAAAAAAACGCACCAAATTCTGCTGCAGTTTTTCGTCCGGTATGTCTGCCGCGGAAAACTGCAAGTAAAAAAAGTTTCATACTTACCCGTAAGCCATGGCGATGTGGCCCTCTGACGCCCTGCAGGCCGGTCTCCTGGAATAATGTTTCATCCCATGTAACCGTTGCAGCCTGTGATTGGCTGCAGTGGTCACATGGGATGAAGCGTCATGAGGCCGGCCTGGACGAAGAAGCACAGAATTCTGGGTAAGTATAAGATTTTTTTTTTCTTTCTGATTTGCGATCTTTGAGGCGGAATCGCAGCTTTTCCGCCACAAAAATCGCAACATCTTCTATTTGTTGCAGGTTTTACCTCCCCATTGAATTCAATGGGAAAAACCCGCAACAAAAAAGCAGCGATTACGCAAATACAATTGACACGCTGTGGACTAAAAAGATGCACCGCAGGTCAATTTCTGAGCGTTTTTTTCCCGCTCATCATTTACGCAGCGTGTGGATGAGATTTGTTAAACTACTGTATTGTGCTGCGGATTTTCCACAGTAAAAGACGTTGCGGAAAATCCGCAGTATTTACACTACGTGTGAACCCGGCCTTATACAGATGTATTCCTCAGACTTCATGGAACAAGGAGATTCAGAAACAGCAAGGCCAGTTTCACACGTAGCGCAAATACTGCATATTTTCCGCAACGTTTTTATTGCGGGAAATCCGCAGCATAACACAGTAGCAGCACAGTGGATGAGATTTGAACAAGTATCATTCACACGCTGTGTGAAAAATCTGCCGAAAAATTGTTCATAAATTCACCTGTGATACGTTTTTTCTTAATCCGCAGAATAAATTGAAATCGCTGCTCTTCTGTTGCAGGTTTTCCACATTGAATTCAATGGGAGGTAAAACCAGCAACAAATAGCTGATGATTTTTACACCGGAAAAGCTGCGATTTAACTGCAAAAATCGCAAATCAGAAAACCAAAAAGATTATACTTAATATAGATCTCTTTGCTTCTGTGTCCAGCCCGATCTCCAGGGATAACGTTTTATCCCATGTGACTGCTGCAGCCAATCACAGTCTGCAGTGTTCACATTGGATGAAACGTCATTCCAGGAGGCCGGGAGGCAGGACGTCAGAGGGACATGTGGCAATTTTTGTTTTCCGTAGCGGACATTCCGAACGAAAAACTGCACCACATTTTGCAGGTACCAGGGCGGATACGCAGTGTACTTTTACGCAGCGTATCCGCTCTGCGATCGCTCTGTGTGAACGTACCCTAAAAAAAAAGATGCAAAAGAGAATCGAGCAGAAACAGCACCTAAAAACCCCCACACGGGAAGTAATATCTAACGTCATGCCACTAAACAGTTAACTAATTTATCTAATGAACCATCGCAACATTCCTTGAGTTCCATAGTTTCTCTGCTCCTCTTTCCTCGTGACATAGTGGATGCCCCGTCACAGACCTAATGAGGTTACTCATTATTTCTCCAAATTAAATTACCCCAATTTTGATAATATTTCTTAGTACTGCAATTCACCAATTATTTTAGTCTCCCATGTCAGTACCTTCTCCAGCTCTGCTCCTAAAACGGTCCGACTATTTCTTTATACAAAGTTAAAATTATGTTTTTATCATGTGCATCCCCTTTTGGGCGCATCTCACGATCTTATATACCTTGGCGGCAGCTACCTGGCACTGGTTGCTCCAGCTCCTCTTACTATCCCGTAAAATGCTCAAGTTCTTTTTGGATTTTTCACAATTTTATACCACCTTAATATGCAATGAGAACATTTGTTCTATTTTCTATAAGGGATTTACCAAGAATTTCTTTTGATGGCCTATCCTTAGGACAGCAGACAAAAAATGGCGACAGCACCCTGCAACACTAATGCCACCTAAACCACTAAATATAAATAAATATGCACTAAAGCTAAATCTAAATCCTTAGGACAGGCCATTGATATATGGTCACTGCCCCCCCCCCCCATGGGTTACTGCACTCACTAGGCACGGTAATGTACATGTTAGTGTGGCTGTGCCTGGTACTGCAGCTCAGTCACATACAAGTGAGCTTGACTGAGTGAGGTTGGTTTGCAGTACCAGACACAGCCACCCTGGTATGTGTGGCGCTGTGTCTGAATAAACAATGAAGGGGCCATGACAAGTAAGCACCAAAGCCCCTTCATTCTGGTGATCAGTGGGGTCCCACTGGTCGGACCTTCATGATTATGCATTGATGGCCTATACTAATGACAGGCCATTAAGAGAAATTCCTTTAACTGTAGAATCTTACCTTTAACTACATTAAACTTGTTTTACTACTTTTCAGGTCAACCTTCAAACTCCTCCATTACCTTCTGTAATATAATATTATACTCCTCACAGTTTAGTATCGTCTATAAATATGGAAATTCAAACCTCTACAGCATTAATAAATATATTGAGAAAGAAAATGTCCCTATATTGTGATATTCCACTAATCACTGTAATGGACCCCGCTCTCCGCATTTTACTTACCTGTTCCCAGGCATCCTGGAATGCGCCGCTGGGTCCTGGTGCGCTCACACTGACCCTGGTTTTCTTAAAAGGGCAGCGCACGCCAAAATTATTTTTCATCCAGCTTCCCTGAGATTTGAAGTCCCTCCCAAATTAGTGCTCTTTGCAAGAGCAATTTGGTTCCATATAGTATTCCTAAGTGTTCCTAGTATACCTCTGCTATTTCGTTGTTGGATTCCTGTGTATTGACCCCAGCTTGTACCTTTGACCATCTATGCCTGCCGCCTGCCCTTACCTTTTGCTACGATACCAGTGACGAACCTCTGCAGCCTGCTCCAACCTTTTGCCATTCCTGACCATGCTACACCTGTTACATTGGCTGTCACAAGGGACTCTGGGGGTAATGACCTGGGGTTCCTGTACAGAGGTTAGAGGGTGAAGATCAGGGGTTCCCTTAGACTCCGCCCTCCAGTTTAGCCCTCCGATCCCAGAATTCTTGTTTCATGCAACAGCTTTTTATGTGAAACTGCCGTGGAGATTCTAGATATGCATCAACAGCCTTACCCCGCACCAGTTTAGAACTCCTTATTAACCCTTTTGACACGGACCGACATGAATAGAATTCTAAAATGCCATTAAATAAAGCCTTGAACAGCAGAAAAGATTCACTGATTTCAGATCCGTTTCTAAATAGAACAATTCAGCTACAGAGTAAAATCACTGTTACTTCGAACCCATGGAATATTTTATTCATGCCTTGTACATTTCATCATATGAATTAATAAATACCTAATGCTTTAGGTTGGCAGTACAATTTTTCCAGCATTTTTTGATAGGTTTCCAGTAGCAAAAACTTAACATATTTCTTATCCTGTTTCACGTATCTTATCTGCTGCACCTCTAATATTCTATTAAATGAATTACAGACACATTATACGGCTTAAGTGCAAGTTCACCCTTAGACAAGTTGGGACCAATAGCAAAATGTAAAAATCTACCCCTTCTTAATATATCTTAACAACCTGTTTTGCCTCCTTAGTCCTGTGTCACTCCTGGGTGTATTTACTACTGTTGTGCAGAATTCTGTAGTATCTAGAGGACTCTGACTACAAACATTCTCCACTGTAGTCAGGTTCTATTTGTAGGTATCTTTAGTCTCCCCAGCACACAGACTGTTCTCTCTGGTTTTTGATCCTGCACTTTCATCGTCTCTGAGATGTCACCCTGTAAACTGCAGTGACTGAAAATAACCTTCTCAAAAGCAGCAGGCAGAAAGAGAAGAATTAGGAGACATTACATCTTGAAGTGGTGAGGGGGGGGGGGGGGGTAGAAAGCAGTGGCTGCCTCAGTGTGGATAAGAGCAGTCTCACGTGTCATATGTGCCACAAAGCAGTCTGCTGCAATGAGACACTAATCAAACAGCCGGGAGGAGGGAAAGCATATTGCGCTTTAATTTTGAATTTTTATGACTAGCGATTCCTGAAAAAGTTAGAAGTCAGAGCAAAGACAAATATATTATCAAACCACAAATGCAAGTGTCACCCAGTCAGATTTACCAATAGGGAGTGAGACACCACGGATGTCACGTCTTTTATCATCGCGCGGTTTTGAAGAAGACATGAGGGAGATGTATCAAAACTAGGTCAAGGGAAAAGTAAAGGTGTTTCCCGATAGCAACCAATTAGAATTCTGTTTAGAAAAAAATGAGAGCTGGAATCTGGTTGCTATAGGCAACTCCTCCACTTTTCTCCTACTAGTTTTAAATAAATCTTTTCCATAGTAAATTTTTGTTTAGAACTGGCCATTCATGTTATAGTAATTGGATGAGTAATGTGAAGGCCTCAATTCTCTGAGATAGCTTCCTTCAACTTTAGGGCCAGATCGAGCTTGGTGGTGACCACTGTTGAAAAAATTAGCTGGGGGCCCTCATCACAGCTCTGGGACCCAGACCCCAGCTGACTTTCTATTGCAGCCCCATATAGGACAGATGGTTGTGCATTGCGTGGCTTTCTTCTCTTCTCTGAAGTTTTTGGAAATTTGTAGACATCCGAGCCAGCGAATCTCTAGACTTCAAAAGAGGGAGCCACACGCATGCATGGCCTCCTCTCCATCTCTTCTGGATAGGATCGCCGATCAGGGAAAGGTGGGTGGTGGAGACCCTAGGGGACTGCCCAAAGGTGGTGGGGAATCTGGCCCAAGTGCCCTCCCTATAATACAGCAAACATGTTGTAGAAATCTTAAGGTCAGAACGGATACGATTGGATTGATGGTAAGGATCATCATGACAAGAGATTAAATTGTATTGTATCATAGGACAACTAAACATTTTAGCTGAGAACACTACAATCTAGATCTTCCCAATCTTTTTTACTCAGGCCTCACCAGCCAGAACATGGTGATGCCTGGGCCTCAGAGTTTGAGAAGCTGTGATCTAGAGGGCCCTCAGGGGCATCGTTCGCATCACTAGCTCTGCGTACTTTGGGTAAGGCTTGGGCAAACATCTAAAAAGGTGCTACTATTCTATGCCTGATGCTCCTGAACTACATCTAGTCAATATTGTGGCTCCTAAGGGGCAGTTTTCAGGTGGACCTGGATGTAAAACCAGTCAATATGGACTGCTGAGTGTAATAATGCGTCCATCTTCTATTCACCCATTATTTATTGTAACTGGGAAGGAAAGTTTCTCTTCTTTTATCTTTAGGAAATAAAACATGTGCAGAAATCTTCGGTTTTGTGGCAACACTGCAGCTATTCAGCATCGGGATATCTGTCCTAGGATCACACTATGTGCATTGTGTAAAAAGTGCACATGACTTATCAAATGAAATTATGAAGAAATATAATAGTATAAATGTTTGTCCAGAAAGTCTTTCTACTTATCCTGTGACCAGGGGTGAGGAGAACGCTGGCAAAGTACCGAAACCCCCTAACAAAACCATGTGACCCCTCCCAGTCCCACCTCGAAATGATCGATTATAGAATGGTCAGCTGATAGGGACTCCCGATCCACATTGTCCCAAGGCCTCTGTTATATTCACCTGTACAAATTATTATTTTTGCAACTATTTATCTTGACAAA
This sequence comes from Rhinoderma darwinii, assembly GCF_050947455.1. Taxonomy (NCBI): domain Eukaryota; kingdom Metazoa; phylum Chordata; class Amphibia; order Anura; family Rhinodermatidae; genus Rhinoderma; species Rhinoderma darwinii. The sequence goes on along the minus strand of NC_134691.1, from coordinate 39,637,593 downwards.
TTATTGCCAGTCATCCTTGGCGTAATTAGCAATTTTGTTTCTTCCAAAATTGTGGGGAAAAAACGCCCTGACCCGTGAATTTAGAAGTATATTGCAGGCGGAAAAATCTGCTCCAAAATTCCATCTGGAATTTTGAGGCAGGTTTTGATCTGCCTGCACGCCGTTTGCTGCGTTTTTCGGCCGTTGCCATTGAGCGCCGCGGTCAAAAATGCTACAAAATACGCTTTCTTTGCCTCCCATTGATGTCAATAGGAGGTCAGAGACGGAAACGCCCGAAGGAAGGGCATGTCGCTTCTTTTTCCAGCAAGTGTTTTTTTCCACTAGCAGGAAAAAAACCGCGTGCGCCTCCCTTTGACATCATTGAGATGTGTTTTCGGACGTATTGTGCCGCGGTTTCCGACTCGGTTTCCGCTGCAAAAAACTCGGTAAAAAACTCTTTATGCCACTGGTGGCTGAAATTTAACGTGAAGCGCCATAAACCTCCAACGCGGGGATGGCACAGGCTTATTGGATCTGAGCCCGCGCCATCAGGTGTGTGCTGTAATATACAGCTGCTGCAACAGCCTAGATCGGAGCTAGCTCCGATCCTGGTCATTTAACCACTTAGACGCCGCAGTCAATAGCAGTAGACGTTAAATGTACTCTGGAAAGTTTAGGGCGTACATAATGGTGAGAGGGCCCCTTTTTTGGTTGGTAAATCCCACCACATCGCTAACCATCTGGGACAGGAGGGCCTGGTGCTTGTTTACCCCCTCTCCTATCTGGGATTCTTGAGTAACTTCCCCACACTCTTTGCTAATGTCATCCCTGCACAGGTTTTCAGAACCCGTTAAAATAACCTGGACTTGGCCCCCTGTCTTCAGGGGCCCCAGAGCATATCCATGGACTGTCTCTATGGTATGTATGCCCTTGAGGACAGTTGAGAACACAAGGTACATTATGCAAGATTATCGAGAGAACATCTACATGCCCAGGTGGACTCTGTAACCACCTTACATTGGTTGTATCGTGTTTCTTTTAATCTAAGGCGATCCGGTAACCTACATTTTCTACAATTTTATGTATTGAACCAATATTTATAAAAAAACATTGTAATAATAATACTTGGAAAGTAATTGAAATAGTCATAATTGAGACATTATTAAGTTGGATATATTGTGGCTCGGCAGGTCTCATAAAGCCATAAGGTGTCATAAATATTGGTCCAGTCCACAATGGCGGTTGAACAGGTGACAAGTCTTGTCTGCTTCATGAGTATATTTTCGGGCTCTTTTCACACTATGATCATGGCCTCCATTTATAACAAAAGCCATGGCACTATAACTGATCCATTTTCCAATGGATCCAAGCGAGACCCCTAGACGGTAATGTCAACAGAGCCTGATTTCTTCATTCATTGCAAAGCTTTTTGCACATTATGGTAGGAAAGATACGATTTTCTACAGTGATAGGTTTGAAATCAGATACTGTATGTGCTGATTTCCAGATTTTAGAGACCAGCATCTTTTTCCTTACTTCGTCTGGTTTATTATATTCTATTTAGTACATAGTAAGATTAAATCGTTCTTGCCAAAAACACTATACAGGCTTATAAAACAGATCTGTACCTCTCCACCACTGCTACATGACAGCAGCCCCTATTCATTACAGCAGCATGTAATCCCCATAGGCACAATAAATAGCCACAATAAAGTTTACATGCATGTGATTAAATCGAATGAATAAAATATAATTTAATAATATTCAGCAGTCAATGTAACAAGACTGCAATTTATTTCACAATACTATATAAAATATCTATTTATTTCATATCTATCTATCTATCTATCTATCTAGCTAGCTATCTATCTATCTATCTATCTATCTATCTATCTATCTATCTATCTATCTATCTATCTATCTATCTATCTATCTATCTATCTATCTATCTATCTATCTATCTATCTATCTATCTATCTATCTAATATCTATCTCATATCTATCTATCTATCTATCTATCTAATATCTATCTCATATCTATCTATCTATCTATCTATCTATCTATCTATCTATCTATCTATCTATCTATCTATCTATCTAATATCTAATATCTAATATCTATCTATCTATCTATCTATCTATCTATCTATCTATCTATCTATCTATCTATCTATCTATCTATCTATCTATCTATCTATCTATCTATCTATCTATCTATCTCATATCTATCTATCTCATATCTATCTATCTATCTATCTATCTATCTATCTATCTATCTATCTATCTATCTATCTATCTATCTATCTATCTATCTATCTATCTAATATCTATCTCATATCTATCTATCTATCTATCTATCTATCTATCTATCTAATATCTATCTATCTATCTATCTATCTATCTATCTATCTATCTATCTATCTATCTATCTATCTATCTATCTATCTATCTATCTATCTATCTATCTATCTATCTATCTATCTATCTAATATCTATCTCATATCTATCTATCTAGGCAAACAGTGGGTGCAAATCCTCAGGAACAGACCACGTTCCAAACTCAGTAGTATTCAAAAAATAGGCAGCACTCCGCAGTAAATGTGAATACTGTGCAACGTTTCAGCTCTGTCCTCTAGAGCCTTTCTCAAGCAAATAACATGTGATACATTCCAAGTTTATAACATAGTGACAATCAATAAGTGCAATCAAGTATAATCAGGTAAAAAGTGTATAGCATCCTCACAAAAATAATGCAATAAATATGTAGTAAAAAGTGGCATATCAAAGGTAAACATATAGTGACAGAGTAAGATGGATAAATAACAGTCAATATCTATCTATCTATCTATCTATCTATCTATCTATCTATCTATCTATCTATCTATCTATCTATCTATCTATCTATCTATCTATCTATCTATCTATCTATCTATCTATCTATCTATCTATCTATCATCATCATCTATCTATCTATCTATCTATCTATCTATCTATCTATCTATCTATCTATCTATCTATCTATCTATCTATCTATCTATCTATCTATCTATCTATCTAGAAAGCATAGGCCAATATGGGACAATAAAAGTACCCTCTTTTTTCACCTTCATAAACGGAGTGCTGCCTGATTTTTGCTTTCTATATAACTGGGATTTTGGTCTATCTCTTGGGCTTGCACCCACGCTATACTGGTGCTGCTGGATCCATTTGTCCATCTATCTATCTATCTATCTATCTATCTATCTATCTATCTATCTATCTATCTATCTATCTATCTATCTATCTATCTATCTATCTATATTTATCTCATATCTATCTATCTATCTATCTATCTATCTATCTATCTATCTATCTATCTATCTATCTATCTATCTATCTATCTATCTATCTATCTATCTATCTATCTATCTCATATCTATCTATCTATCTATCTATCTATCTATCTATCTATCTATCTATCTATCTATCTATCTATCTATCTATCTATCTAATATCTATCTCATATCTATCTATCTATCTAGGCAAACAGTGGGTGCAAATCCTCAGGAACAGACCACGTTCCAAACTCAGTAGTATTCAAAAAATAGGCAGCACTCCGCAGTAAATGTGAATACTGTGCAACGTTTCAGCTCTGTCCTCTAGAGCCTTTCTCAAGCAAATAACATGTGATACATTCCAAGTTTATAACATAGTGACAATCAATAAGTGCAATCAAGTATAATCAGGTAAAAAGTGTATAGCATCCTCACAAAAATAATGCAATAAATATGTAGTAAAAAGTGGCATATCAAAGGTAAACATATAGTGACAGAGTAAGATGGATAAATAACAGTCAATATCTATCTATCTATCTATCTATCTATCTATCTATCTATCTATCTATCTATCTATCTATCTATCTATCTCATATCTATCTATCTCATATCTATCTATCTCATATCTATCTATCTCATATCTATCTATCTCATATCTATCTATCTCATATCTATCTATCTATCTATCTATCTATCTATCTATCTATCTATCTATCTATCTATCTATCTATCTATCTATCTATCTATCTATCTATCTATCTATCTAGAAAGCATAGGCCAATATGGGACAATAAAAGTACCCTCTTTTTTCACCTTCATAAACGGAGTGCTGCCTGATTTTTGCTTTCTATATAACTGGGATTTTGGTCTATCTCTTGGGCTTGCACCCACGCTATACTGGTGCTGCTGGATCCATTTGTCCATCTATCTATCTATCTATCTATCTATCTATCTATCTATCTATCTATCTATCTATCTATCTATATTTATCTCATATCTATCTATCTATCTATCTATCTATCTATCTATCTATCTATCTATCTATCTATATCTCATATCTATCTATCTATCTATCTATCTATCTATCTATCTATCTATCTATCTATCTATCTATCTATCTATCTATCTATCTATCTATCTATCTATCTATTTATCTATCTATCTATTTATCTATATTTATCTCATCTATCTATCTATCTATCTATCTATCTATCTATCTATCTATCTATCTATCTATCTATCTATCTATCTATCTATCTATCTATCTATCTATCTATCTATCTATCTATCTATCTATCTAGTATACACAGATAGAAAAAGAGAAGCACCTCCAGCTCACCTTGATATGCAGATGTAGTTCTAGGGAAGTTCATGCACGGATCCTTGTGTCGGCACACATTGGACAAGACCAGAGAAATTGGGTTGAATCCAGCACGGACAGTTAATTAAAATGGAAGAAATAATTCCAAGTTTAATTGGCCAGTATGTTTGGCAGGTTAAAATCAGGAATAAGGAGCACAGTGTGACATCCTGATGTTGTGGGGAAAAAATTGTGGTAGTGGTAGATAGAAAGCCTACGCGTTTCAGACGCTCCAAGCGTCCTTAATCATGGCTGAAGCCATTGTGGTAGTGGTAGATAGAAAGCCTACGCGTTTCAGACGCTCCAAGCGTCCTTAATCATGGCTGAAGCCATGATTAAGGACGCTTGGAGCGTCTGAAACGCGTAGGCTTTCTATCTACCACTACCACAATTTTTTCCCCACAACATCAGGATGTCACACCGTGCTTCTTATTCCTGATTTTAACCTGCCAAACATACTGGCCAATTAAACTTGGAATTATTTCTTCCATTTTAATTAACTGTCCGTGCTGGATTCAACCCAATTTCTCTTATCTATCTATCTATCTATCTATCTATCTATCTATCTATCTATCTATCTATCTATCTATCTATCTATCTATATTTATCTCATATCTATCTATCTATCTATCTATCTCATATCTATCTATCTATCTATCTATCTATCTATCTATCTATCTATCTATCTATCTATCTATCTATCTATCTATCTATCTATCTATCTATCTATCTATCTATCTATCTATCTTTATCTCATATCTATCTATCTATCTATCTATCTATCTATCTATCTATCTATCTATCTATCTATCTATCTATCTATCTATCTATCTATCTATCTATCTATCTATCTATCTATCTTTTTTTATCTCATATCTATCTATCTATCTATCTATCTATCTATCTATCTATCTATCTATCTATCTATCTATCTATCTATCTATCTATCTATCTATCTATCTATCTATCTATCTATCTATCCAGAATCATGAAAATAGTTACATTTACATTGGTAACTGAAATTCAAGGTCATTATGCTTTGTTGGAAGCCACCAAATTCGGACTTCTCCTAGCATCAGTAGGTTTTTTAGAAAGTCTAGGGGTGTTTCAGTCCACCTGTCGGCAGCAGTAATAAAGGGAAGTCACTACCACTCTGCACCATTTTGAAACGCTATCAATTCTTTTAGCCCCCCTCAGGTAATATTCATATTGCATTGAATTGGCTTGTATGATCTATAAAATTGGGTGGGATTGACATTAAGATGATAATGGCTTCCGTTAGTGTTCTATATGATCACGACAGTCATTGTCCTGGCTGTAAGAAGACTTTATACTGCAACATAAGCGAAGGGGTACTAAAGAAAAAGCTATACTCTAACTGTAGAAGGATTGCTATGTGAGACATTTCAGTAACCATTTCCGTTGACCTTTACCCAATTTTTTGATGATTTACAATTGTCAAGAAATTCAAAAACATCCTAAACCATCTGTCTGCACCACATTCCTACCCCCTTATCTATCCTTCCCGAATGCAGCTGCCCCCACCGCCATGTTGTGAGGCTTTGTGTTCTGTCCACTTACTGTTGTGTTTCTGACAAGTTTTAATTTCTCTTGGTTTATGCTAGAAGTTACTTGGGAAGACCAGCAGAGAAAGGTGAATGGTGCAATAACTGATGACAAACAATTGCCGAGAAAGAAAGCCCATTCTGAGCCAGGTTTGTCAGGGTTTTTGGAAACCACCTTAAAAGCATGAGGCTTGCACACGTAGGGCATATAGGGAGAGCTCATGCTTTTGTAATGAGTGTGTTCATCATGTGCGCTCCTCACTTTGGTGTGAAATGTCTAGGCTTAGTCCGTGAGCGTGAGACCTATAAGTCAGTGTTGTGTATCATCCCTTTTCAGAAATATTGTCAATACACAAAAAATCCAAATTTGAAATTCTACAACAAATAAAAATTTTAGCATGTTTTTTGTAATATACAACGAAATGGGGAGGTGATTGGTTCTGTTTGAAGTAGAGTTTTGGATCTCCTAAAAATGAACTCGTTTTTGGTTGTTTTTTTTTTTTTTACTAAATAGGCTTAAAATTCTGTGCTAATGAATTTCTTAATATACCTTCAGATCAGAAGGGGCTCAGTTTTTCTGATACAGAGCTCCAAATCCCCTGCATAGAGGTAAATGATAAAATTGTGGCTGACTGCTGCCACCACTAGAGGGAGCTTAGGAGTCTACTGCATACTGTTTAATATTGAGTTGAATGTATTGAGTAAGCTCCCTCTAGTGGTGACTGCAGGCAGCTAAAATGTTATGATTTAACTCTATGGTAGGAATTTTCTATCAGGTTTTCACCACTTTTGAGGCATAAATAAGTTGCACATTTTGGCGTACGTATGTTTTGCGCAAAAACATTCTAATAGCTGCCGTAGATTTCACTCTCTGCTGTACAGACGGCCACAGATGTACCTACTTTATTAAGAGGTGTGCGCCTCCTAATAATTTTGATGCATTTTACTCCAATGTTCTTGAAACTAAGACTGGCATATACAACGTACCTTTGACTATGCAGAGGATTTGGTGCTCTGTATAAGAAAAACGGAGCTCTAACTGATATGCAGAAATATAAAGAAATTGATCTGCACACAATGTTAGATCTAAAAACTACATGGTGTTAAAAGTTGGAGTGTATTCTGCTTCAAGATCTTGTCTCAGGGAACAAATTGACAGGAAGAATATATTGTAAGGTGTATACACTCGCCAAACCAATAGCGTACAGTGTTATTCTTTTCTCATGGAGTCTTATGTAGGTAAAACTGACCTTAAAATATGTTTGTGATTTATTAAAATCGAAAAAACTTCAAAGGATATATAAAGAAATGAAAGAATTATTACTGACAACCAGTTAGGCCACATTCAGACTACTGTTTTTTTGCTGTATACTTTTTGTTTAAGTGCATCTGATCCAGTTTAGGCAATTTATTCATTAAATGGATCGTCTAGGATTAAAAAAAAAAGTTCTTTTTTTTTTTTACATAAACAGTGCCACACTTCTTTATTGGTTGTGTCTGGTATTGCAGCCTAGACCCATTGGCATATATGGCTCTGTTAGATATTTGCTCCTGTAAAAAAACAAAACAAAAAAAAACAAAAACAGAGAGAATGCTAAAAACTGATATAAACTGATGAATCTTTAAAATGATCTGCCTTTCTCATATCTATCCAGACTGGCCCAACAGAGTATAAGTGGATCCTCCGGTGGGCCTAGGTTCTGCTTACAGTAGATCTAGCAGAAAACAACCACATTTGAAGCTGATTTGTGGCCAATCACTTGCTGCTAGGCACAACTCTAAAGGAGCTGACAGACAAAAAACTATATATTAATGATATAACCTGTGATCTCGACGATAACGCATAGTATAGGATAGAGATAAAACCTGTACTTAAAAACCACAAAAAAGACCATACTTACTAAGTGGGTGGGTGAAAACCCGTCCCCGTTCTGCAGGGGCACCTTAGTCACCCCAGAGAAAATGATCTGGGGTGATTAAGGTGCCCCTGCAGAACGGGGACGGGTTTTCACCCACCCACTTAGTAAGTATGGTCTTTTTTGTGGTTTTTAAGGTGCCCCTGTCTTTATCTATCTATCTATCTATCTATCTATCTATCTATCTATCTATCTATCTATCTATCTATCTATCTATCTATCTATCTATCTATCTATCTATCTATCTATCTATCTATCTATCTATGCATTTTCTTCTTGTACTACATAGGGAAATCAAGTCTAGTCCTACTTTTATACTTCTTCTTATTGATTGCCCCACATTCTAAGCAAAAGTGCTTTTCACAAGTGTTGCCCTACTTTTCCTTCTCTATGGTAAATAAGTAGACAGAGTTATACCTGCACCAGTGTCAGCGTGATGTCCTAAACGAGAAATCCGCAGATTTGTGTAATATCATCCTCTATAGAATTCTGTCTTGCTACAAAAGGAATTCTGATAAAGCTTCTGAAAGCTAATAATTTTCTAGAACGTTCTATCTGAACATATCAATGACCACATTTTCCCACATGTATGACCAGGAGAAATCCAGTTAAATGTTCTTCTGCTATGTCATAAATACATATAAGACGATCACATTGGAGACATCTGTGATCTCAGATCGCCACTGTTCTCCACAATGAAAGGGCTCAAACCCCTTTGACATTGCTCGGAGATTTCTGTTACAGGAGATCTTACACAGCACTCTAAGCATACCTCCATTTGACTGGTCATTCTCTCAAAAATATTTTAAGGAAACCCCACCATTCATATGGTTAGAGCAGCTCTATCAGTTCCCCTTTTTTTTAAGGTATTGTTCACTTAAGACAAACCATTATTCAGGGGTGTGACAATAGGGGGTACAAATATAGCAGTCACACATGGACCCTGGTGTCTGAGACTCTCTGCCACAAATAAGATACCAGAATTATAAATGGCATATGTTAGTTGGGGGGCCCTGTAAGAATTTTGTATTGGGGCCTAGGAGCTACAATTTAGACCTCTGTCATTATCCTATGCCCTTTTAGGGGAAGTTGAGTTAAAAAAAAGGGGGGTTCCCTAATAATTAAAGCTAAACAGGGAGATGTGTTGCCGACATGATGGAAATGTATGGGGATGAACGATCGTAGTAACGATAACCTTTTCTCCATCCATAACCGATCATTGATCCTTGTGAAAGGAGCAAACAAGTGCCGATCAATGTGCTGTCTTGTTAATGATCGCTCGTTTTCTCCTTTGACAAGGAGCAATGATTCTTTTATGTATGTGGAGGAGTTATCGTTACTACGATCGTTCGTCCCCATAGATTACCATTATGTCGGCAGCAAGTCTCCATGTTTACAGAGGGAGATGTACTGCTGACTAGTAACCACTTTATTGGCCACATAAACGAGCAGATCATCCATTGAACGATCGTTTGCTCGTTCATCAGCTGATCGTTTCCCTGTTTACACTGGGCAATGATCGGGAATGAACTTTCATATGAACGCTCGTTTGCCCGATCATTGGCCCGTGTAAAAGGGTCTTTAATATTCATAATAAGTACATTTAATAATAATAATAATAATAATAATAATAAGAAGAAGATCAAATCACTAAAGAATAACTTCTATAAGAAGACTGTTCTATGTTTCATTTACATTTACTGAAAATGTCATGGTCTGTTCAAACAACTTCAGTATCCTAAGTACTGTATATTAATAGACAGGAATGCAAGAGGTGGATCCAGCGCCAAGACACGTAAAGTGGTTAAAAAGGAAGCTCCGTTCCAAATTTGATTCCATAGATGTATTAAAATCAGAAAAATATATTCCAGGTACAAAAGGTGGTTGTAGGTATAGGCGGTACCTACGTGTTTCGGACGACTGCAGCGACCTTATTCATGGCTTGTTTACCGTATATTAATGTCATAGTCTTATTCATCGTATTCCTTCCCGCCATAGTCTTATTCCTCCTATGATCAACCTGACAATGCTTCATGAGCTGGTACACCTCCCCACCCACACTTTACTTACCGGTCCAGGTTTCAGCGGTCTCATCGATTCAGCGATCTTCTTGTTCGTGTCATGGACTTTAACTCTTTTTATTAAGCAACATACAAAAAGTGGGAGAGGTGGCACATGATGCCCTCCCCTAAAGCCTGACCTGAGTGCCATGGAAAGGGTAGCCGGGACAGGTCTTCATAAACAAGAAAACGGCTTGCGATTACCGGCATGGGGCCACCAGGACCAATAAGTAGACTCTTGGCCAGAATATATCTTCAAGAAAACTCACTTTTAGAAATAGTTTGGTTGTGTAACTTCCTATACTAGTTGGTAATCGGGGATCTCTGAACATAGCACCGAAGAATGGCCACTATCCTCCTTTATCAGCCACAAGGCGCTGTGGATGTGGTCATGTGATGTTTCTCAGCCAATAAGGTTGAAAGGCATATGTAATTAACATACAGCACACACGAGTCTCAAGCATGCTGTACTACCTGTGTTTTACTTATGGTACCTTACAGATGCTCTAACGTAAAGAGGATTTCCACCCATCCTAAAATAAAATTGGCCATATATTAGAATGTAAGTAGTTTGAACAAAAGGTGGTAATTATGTTTCTTTTGCTTACAGAGATATTGCTATTTTTATTTTGTTGTGTTTTTCATAAAAGTGGAAGTGCAACCAGATTGGTTGTCACCTTTGAATTCGCTCGTTCATAAAACGCTCGTTGCCGATAATTGCCTTGTGTAAACAGGGCAGCGATCAGAAGATGAAGGAACAATAACTCGTTAATCTGCTGATCGGATCGTTCTAAAAGTGTAAAATATTTTCATTGCCGTCGCTGCCGACATGTTAATAATGTATAAGGGCGAGGTATCGGAGTAACGAGCGCTCGTCCCCATACCAGCTTCTTGTGAAAGGATCAAACGAGTGCCGATCAATGAGCTGTCTCGTTGATCGCCACTCGTTTACACGGCCCAAGACGGACCGTGTAAGAGGACCTTTAGCAAGGATTTAGATCAATACATTACAGGTTGTTCTGTATTGTGTTACACACAATATATTGTCATCAGAATCTCTCAGTAGTTCTGCCTCAGGCTTTGGGCCTGTAACTTCAGGTGATTATATCTCAGCATGGAAGATGTTAAGAATGGTTTTTACATATTTAATATGCACTAAACAGCCTATTATCTATTTGTTGTGGTAGTTTGTCAGTCAAAGTGTAATTTGTATATAATGGTGGTAATGGATATAACTTTTCATTTTGAAGAACAATTTAGAATGATGGTTGATTGCTAAGGATAACTTCTGCCTGGGGCAGTTTTAATACGTAACGTCCATTGGGTGCAACGCAATAATAACTAATATGTTATAACTAGGTTTACCTGATTTCCCATATAAGACATACTTGCCAACCCTCCCGGAATGTCCGGGAGATTCTCGGCAAAAAGGAGAGATCACCTGGACTCCCGGAAGTGAAGGCAAATATCCATGTCGCCGAATATACTCACCTTTCCCCGTACCTGCGCTCTTCTTCACTACGGTATGGCTGGCCCTTTCGTCAGGACGTTGTCATGCCGTGGCGCTCGGGAGGAGGAGTGCAGGAACAGGGAGAGGTGAGTATCTGTATGTAAGATCAGGGGTCTGTATTAAGGGTTAGTCTGGTCTGGGATCTTTATTTAAGGTAGAGTCTAGTTTGGATTTTTTTATTGAGGGGGAGTCTGTTCTGTGATCTGTATTTAGGCGGAGTCTGGTCTGCGGTCTGTATTTAGGGGGTGTCTGTTCTGCGGTCTGTATTTAGGGAGAGTCTGGTCTGTGATCTGTATTTAGGGGGAGTCTGGTCTGTGGTCTGTATTTAGGGGGAGTCTGTTCTGCGGTCTGTATTTAGGGGGAGTCTGGTCTGCGGTCTGTATTTAGGGGGTGTCTGTTCTGCGGTCTGTATTTAGGGAGAGTCTGGTCTGCGATCTGTATTTAGGGGGAGTCTGGTCTGCGATCTGTATTAGTTCAGGGTCTTTGGAGGGGTTCTTTAGAGGTTCTGGTCTGGGATCTATTTTTGCTTAGGAGGTCTGGTATCTGTAATAGTTTAGGGGTCTGTATTCATTTTGGCGTGCGATAAAGAAGATAAGATTATATACGCACTTGGATTCACATGCCCTTGGTTGAGGTGTGTCCTATATAAATGAGCGGGATATGAGACCCAAAAATTTGCTCCACTTTGTGATTCCCCTCACAGAATCTGCCTGATGTCCCTTATTAAACGTTGTCAACTATAATATAAAATGATAGACGGCCCATCATCATATCACAATCAGCCGTGCCAATGACAAACACATCTACTTCTGTGTACAATATATACAGTACAATTCCATTAATCCAGCAACGCTAAAACTTTACTTTCAGGAAGACATATGCAAGTATAACTGTTTTTTATAATTAGGAATTAAAAGTTCTCTCTGCTCAGTCTTCTGCCTCTGGTCTTGTGAAATTCCACATTATATTGTGGTTTTTATGCTGGAAACAAGTGATGGATAAGGATGTTCTAGAATATCAGATTTCGGAATAAAGGATTTCGACTCTACATATTCACTACTTTTCAGTTGTAGTCAAACCTACTGAATTATAAGTGTGTTATCAAATGATGACCAGGTAAATGACAAATTCAGCTCTGCTACATTTTGATGAAACTGTATTGCAAGGATTCTGTATCCTTCTATATAACTGTGTCATTCGGTAGATTTATTGATTGACCAACTTATTCTAAAGGTGCCAAGTGTTTTACCTGCGTTGAATTGCCTTCCTAATGATTTTTTCCCGCGGCTCGTGTGTCCTCGCAGTCTCTTTTCTATTGTCTTCTTTGTCTCTATGTTCCTATTCATTCTGTGTCATCTGTCTGCAAACAATCTTTGCTTTTCTCAACCCGCACAAGGTGCTTTTCCTTAAGTGTCCGTTGCCTTCTTCTCTGAGTCTTACCCTCACTCCCATCTCCTTTGTCTCTGTCTGTCATTGCACGGTGTGGCCACAGAAGACTTGGACTCGCCACGGAGAAGACACTCAGGTCTGTGTCTTGAATCTTTGCTTCTTCTTTGTCTTGTCGTTGTTGTCTTGTCTGTTCTGTGCATGTCTCTTTTCATCCTAACGAAGAATTTCAAAAGAAACATAATGGCCCTTTAAATGTTTTTGTCCCATTTATGAAAACTATGATAAAACTAGAATTAATATTACGCAAACAGTCAGCAACAATTAATACTTGTGCTAATATCACTCAAACCTTGTAAATGTTCCGGGAGATCCTCAGAAGTGAATATAAACTCGTGATTATGGGGCAGATATCTTATTCTGGACTTCATTAATCCCACCGAAGAACACCATAGTCAACTTTCCTGAAATGGATGATAACAGAGAACAATAGATGGATTTAAACTGCACGGCAAATTCAGATATAGGTGCCTTAAAAAGGATATGGTGTTGAAAGATGGATATTGACTTTATGTCCACAAGTCTGTGCTGATTATTTTTATTTCATATCTTTAATAGAGTTGTAGCTCCATTTACAGGTCTAAATCTGAATGGGGGAATTTACCAGCGTTTCTACACTAGTTTCCTGGTGTGGAAAATTTGCAAACGACCCAAAAGTCGCAATAAGGTAGTTTCTGCTCTTCTTTGCACTTTTCAAAAAAGCAGGCGGAGCTTAGTGGAAGGGGCGTGGTCACCCATTGCCCACCGTACTTAGTATAATTTATGCCAGAATCTAGCGTAAATTATAGCGGAACTCTATACCAGCTCCCGGCTGTCGTAGATTTTATTCAGTGGCGCGCGGACAGAAGAAGATGCAACAAGTTTATTAAGAGGTGTATGTCATATCTTACCCCAGCTTGTTTCTTATTAAGACTGGCGTATGAAAATCTCTAAATCTGCCCCATAGAGTTATCCAATAATGAAATCTGGCTGTCTGCAGCCACCACTAGGGGGAGCGTAGGAGCTTACTGCATACTGTGGCATTATTTAGTTGAATGTTTATCCCCTTCCCCCTGCTTGCATTCTGGGCCCTAATGAGCAACAATTTTTTTAGTTTTTCCATCGTCACATTCAAAGAGCTATAACTTTTTTATTTTCACGTGGACATGGCTGTATGAGGACTAGTTTTTTGAGGAAGGAGTTGTATTTTTCAATCTCACCGTTTATGGGTATATAGAATTTTTTTATGAACTTTTGTTAACTTTTGGGGGGGGGGGATATAAAAATACAGCAATTTAGCCATTGTTCTTTGCATCTTACATTTACGCCATTTACCACGCAGCGTAAATATCATGCTACCTTTATTCTATGGGTCGGTACGATTACGGCAATAACACACATATAGTTTTTTTTATGTTTTATTACTTTTGCAGAAAAAACCCACTTTTGAACTAAAATACCTTTATTTTACTTCACCTCTTTCCAAGAGCCATAACTTTTTTATTTTTCCATCAATGTCGCCATATGTGGGCTTGTTTTTTGCGGGACTTTATTGCTACCATTTTGGGGTACATGGGACTTATTGATTAACCTTTTATTATTATTTTTTTACGGCGTTCACCTTGCGGTTTAAATAATATGCTAAAAAAAAATTTGGGTCATTACGATTGTCTGGATACCATATATTTGTAGTTTTTATTTTATTTTTACACTTTTACTAAATAAAACCATTTTTTATGGGAAAAAAATGGTTATGTTTTTTTTGTGTGTACCTTTTGTTAGTTTTTATTTCACATTTATTCTTTTTCAGTCCCACTAGGGACTTCACCATGCGATCTACTGATCGTTTATATATACATAGTATACTAAAGCATTACTGCCTGTCAGTATAAAACTGACAGGCACCTATTAGTCCATGCCTCTGGCACGGCCTAATAGGCATATATAGTCAAGGCAGAGCGGGGGGCCTTTGTTAGGCCGCCCGGCTGCCATGGCAACCGATCGAATGCCCGCAGTTGCATTTGCGGGCCGCCGATGGGTGTCAGGGGGAGCCCCTTCCCTCTGTAAAGTACTCAAATGCAGCAGTTGCTAATGACCACGGCATTTGAGGAGGTAAATGGTCACGATCAAAGTAAACTTCGATCGCTACCGTTGGAGCAGGAGCCCGACTGTCTTCAGACAGCCAAGCCCCTGTACCAGCCTGCATGGGACACTCGTGCAGAACGTTGATTAGGCGGCCTAGAATAAAGCCCCTTAATGACCCCCGTGAAAAGGTGTATCGGTGGTCGTTAAGGGGTTAAACCACATGCAGTAAACTTCTAAACTGTATGCAGGCAATTTTGAGCAGAGCTCCAACTTCTATATCGGCACAGATGTAGCAATCTTTAACATGACCCTAATAACTTGCTGCAGTGGGATAACTTATCATTTAGCACAACAAAAACCATTGGAAGTCATTGTGTCAAGCTAAAGATTGCTATATCTGTATATAAAAAAACAGTAATATGCACAGAATTTTGGACCTACTTAGATAATAAGGAAAATGGCTATTAAGGGGAAAAATTCACGACATTCTGACCCCTCTGAAATGAATTAACTGTCACAGCATCCTGTGTCAGATATTTCTGTAGTCTCACTGCTCTTACAGTAAAGAATCCACGTCTATGTTGATGTAGAACCTTTTTATGTACATATAGTAGATCCCCCTATTTATGCTTACAGTCCTGGGTATTAAAATATCATTAGATAGATCTCTGTACTGCCCATTGATAGGTTCCTACATAGTGATTTGGTCACCCTTTATAACTAAATAACCCCAATTTTGATAATCTTTTGGGGTACTGGAATACACCCATTTTATTTATTACATTGGTTATCTCTGGACCTGCACCAGCTCTGCTATGTTTTGCTATACACAGATGCTCAAAACTGTACATAACATCCTATGTGTAGTCTGACTACTGGTTTGTATAGACCTGGATATAATGGACACATTTCAAGTAAGTAAAATAAACATTAGGGAATTGCAATTTGGACAAACGTGAATTGATACCTGGGTAAACTAGGAAACTATATTGTATTATTCGGTCACAGAGTTTGATCGATAGATGTGGGCATCCGTTACAGTCTTCTTCCATTTGGTGCTCAATGTCAATAGGCAGTCGAAAAGTTTACAATTATTTGTCAAATCAATATTTAACACCAGCTCTATGATATAATACTGGAATTTGTGAACAATGAAGATTAGTGTTTTTACGAAATGATGTACAGTATCTCAGAGTTATAATATTATATTAAAAATGTATTAATGATAATTATAGAAATCTATCTGATAAGTGTCCATTATTGTGCTGGGTCACTTGGAGCTTTCATGACAGAGCACTATTCTCTTAAAGAAATCCTGTCACCTCTCCTAACAGGTCTTTTTTAGTATTTACTATCTAAAATTACTTTAAAATTACAATTCTGGATCATATTTTCTTAGAACTATGCTGTTTCTCTGTTATTCCTCCTAGAAATTTATGAATAAATTGACAACTAGGTGTTACCATTCCCTTTGTCAGTAGGGCGTTCCCCTACACACTCTGTCTCTGTCAGCACTGATTGTCCGATTGTATAGAGACACGCCCCCAACTGGTAACACCCAGTTGTCAATTTTTTCATAAATTTGTAGGAGGAATAACAGAGGTACAACACAAGGCAGAGTTCTAAGAAAAGATGTTTCAGAATTGTTATTTTCTTGGCAAATACAACTATTTACTAAATCAGACATGTCAGGAGAGGTGACAGGTCCACTTTAATGGGATTGTTACATCAGGACCGCTTATATGCCCTTTTAGGTAAATGAACCTCAAATGTTCCTTACTCAAGACCCCCTCTATGAACCAGAGCGGGGGAGTTCTCTATGTAAGTTATAATGGTGGCCATATTGAAGATGAAGATTTGCCATAACGGATTGTAACTTAGTGGCTGAAGATCATTTTGATTAACGTGACAGGAGGGGACTGTCAAGGATTTTGGTGGAAATGATCTTTTGAAATGGTGGATAGGTTGATTTTTAAGAGAGAGATTAAGTTAAATCGCCATTCAAAGGGAAGTATTACAAAACATTGACTATATAAGAATATGTTGTTGTCTAATAGGATTAAAATTTAGTTTAATGAGATATATGGAGATATGCATGTAATGTTTCATAGATTACCTTCTGCATGAGGTAAAAAAGAAAAAAGCTTGCTGGGGGTGCTCCTATGGGCACGGTCTCATCTTCTATTGTATCTTGTAATGGCATTCTTACATTTGCTTTGTAGACTGTAAGTGTAGAACATCATTACCACATTGTACACCACCAATCAACAATAATTATATATATATATATATATATATAGACACAGTCCAAAGGCAAATGGACACAGCACCCCAACATACCATAGATTAGGCCATGTGCTCATTTCCAGGGGATGAATCCGTTCCCAAATTTCAATACAAAATAACCATAGAAAGAAGTAACGGCACCAGGCCTTCAAGGCAGATGAAACATGGTGGATTTATTCATCTCAAGTGAGCGACGTTTCGGCAGATGCAACTGCCATTCTCAAGCTTGAGAATAATATATATATATACAGTGTTAGCCCGCAGCAGGAAAAGTACTGGAAGGGGTGTATAAGGCCACATTCAGACGAACGTAGCCAACCTCAGACGTGAAAAACTGCAGTTTTTCACTTTCGAGGTGCATCCGTGGTGCACACTTGCGGGACGCGTTATCACGCATCCCACGTAGACTAGAGTCTATGGAGGGATGCGTGAAGTGCAAAAAAATAGGACATGTCCTATTTTTTCACAGACCCGTCACACGCTCCGTTGAAACATCAGTCATGTGAACGGCCCCACTGAAATACTTGGGTCCGTGTCAGCTTTTGTTAAATTTGTGTGCTGGGACTGAATATCTATTGAATGCCAGGTGGGAATGGTAGTGGGACCTGTCATTCCCTTTCCCACTCCAGCACGGGCACCACCACTAGCCCAGGTAACTCAGTTGAAGCTACTGGGCTTGTTACTGAGCCATAAAAGCTCTGCAGTTAGTGCAGCGAGGGTCAGAGTCTGGGAATCCACACAGGGATAGTGTGAAAAACCTGATGAAATGAACACTGTACTCCTGGTTTATAATAAAACTTACAGTATAGTTAGTGCCCAGTTTGTATTGTTTGTGTGCTGCAAGTCTTGTATGCTGGATAAGCTCTTGTTTATTTTTGGACTGCAAAAAAGCCAAGCGTGGACTTTAAATTCGAAACATTTTTACATTTTCATTGCCTGCCGAATACGCAAAGATCCGGAAAAATAAACAAATATATATATACACCTAAATAAAATGGGAATGGTTGGTGATATTAACTTCCTGTTTGTGGCACATTAGTATATGGGAGGGGGGAAACTTTTCAAGCTGGGTGTTGACCACGGCGGCCATTTTGAAGTCGGACATTTTGCATCCAACTTTAGTTTTTTCAATGGGAAGAGGGTCATGTGACATCAAACTTATCGAGAATTTCACAAGAAAAACAATGGTGTGCTTGGTTTTAACGTTACTTTATTCTTTCATGAGTTATTTACAAGTTTCTGACCACTTATAAAATGTGTTCAAAGTGCTGCCCATTGTGTTGGATTGTCAATGCAACACTCTTCTCCCGCTCTTCACACACTGATAGCAACACCGCAGAAGAAATGCTAGCACAGGCTTCCAGTATCCGTTGTTTCAGTTGCTGCACATCTCGTATCTTCACAGCATAGACAATTGCCTTCAGATGACCCCAAAGATAAAAGTCTAAGGGGGTCAGATCGGGAGACCTAGGGGGCCATTCAACTGGCCCATGACGACCAATCCACTTTCCAGGAAACTGTTCATCTAGGAATGCTCGGACCTGACACCCATAATGTGGTGGTGCACCATCTTGCTGGAAAAACTCAGGGAACGTGCCAGCTTCAGTGCATAGAGAAGGAAACACATCATCATCTTGAGGTTTCCATTGATGAAGAATGGCCCCACTATCTTTGTACCCCATATACCACACCATACCATAAATTTTTGTGTTCCAACAGTCTTGGAGGGATCTATCCAATGTGGGTTAGTGTCAGACCAATAGCGGTGGTTTTGTTTGTTAACTTCACCATTCACATAAAAGTTTGCCTCATCACTGAACAAAATGTTCTGTGTAAACTGAGGGTCTTGTTCCAATTTTTGTTTTGCCCATTTTGCAAATTCAGTGCGCCGATCTGTGTCATCCTCGTTGAGATGCTGCAGCAGCTGGAGTTTGTAAGGGTGCCATTTGTGAGCAGCTAATATCCGCCGAAGGGATGTTCGACTGATGCCACTCTCCAGTGACATGCGGCGAGTGCTACGCTGTGGGCTCTTGCTGAATGAAGCTAGGACAGCCACTGATGTTTCTTCATTAGTGACAGTTTTCATGCGTTCACATTTGGGCAAATCCAACACTGAACCAGTTTCACGAAACTTGGCAAGCAGTTTGCAAACTGTAGCATGGGAGATGGGTGGTCTCGTAGGTTGTCTTGCATTGAAATCTGCTGCAATGACCCGGGTACTGCGTTCACCAGATATCAACACAATTTGTATCCGCTCCTCATGTGTTAACCTCTGCGACATGTCAATGGCTGTAAACAAAGAGAAGCTTGTAAATAACTCATGAAAGAATAAAATAACGTTAAAACCAAGCACACCATTGTTTTTCTTGTGAAATTCTCGATAAGTTTGATGTGTCACATGACCCTCTTCCCATTGAAAAAACTAAAGTTGGATACAAAATGGCCGACTTCAAAATGGCCGCCATGGTCAACACCCAGCTTGAAAAGTTTCCCCCCTCCCATATACTAATGTGCCACAAACAGGAAGTTAATATCACCAACCATTCCCATTTTATTTAGGTGTATCCATATAAATGGCCCACCCTGTACATTATATATCATATTATGTTTAGCAGATTGACATATTTTTTCAATTTTTAATATGTTTGTTGATGGAGAATGTAGCTATTTCCTCCCTCACTGGGCTATGAATTATGGTGGGGGTTCTTGTCTACCTCGTCACTGATGAACAAATACACATTTAGTTGACGGATTGTTTTTGTGATTGACTGACATGGAGGGACTGAGGGAGGGAGAGAACACTCTTTGTGACCAAGTGACAGAGCTTAATGAGAGCTAATATGGCTGATAATGGTTGTCAGCTACTTCCTGTCCCTGAAAAAAGAGGAGCTGAGGTTACAAAAATATGACTGCACATAGTTATATACTTTATAAACTTTACAACCTTTTCTTGCTTGTGAGATAATTTCAATATGGTGATGTTGAGACATACTAGATTTGAAAAGGGAAACAGTCTAATAAAGATATGACCAAATCCCATGGCTCTTACCCTGGGGTTAATGGCCAGTGATATGGTTTTGACACCTGTGCAATTTTCTGGTAATACTACAGTATGACACCCCAGGTGCCACTAGGGAACAATAATATCTGAAGCCGCCACCAACTAAGGAGCCACATACAGCAAGGCTGTGAACGACGTGTCTCCCGAGCCACTGGTTGGGAACACTGCTTTATAATGACTAGATGTGATCTTACTAACATGTATAAGTATATGTGTGGTCAATCCAAAGAGCTAGAAGATGATTTGTTATTTAAAAGGACTCTACAAAAGACCAGGGGACTTTTATTGCGTGTTGAACAAAGGCGTTTGAAACATTAATATAGGAAAGGGTTCTTTACAGTTAGAGTATTCAAACTACACAAAGAGGTAGTAATGGCAGATAATATGTCAGCATTAAGAAAAAGGGCTAGATGTTTATTTAATGACGAATGACATTGAGGCTTATAACTAATCTAGCATTGAAAGTCATACAATTGATTGAGGAGGGTTGATGAACGTGTTTCTTTTTTCAATTTATGTATTGTAACTGATAATCTAAATAATTTTGCTGCTATCCGATATCATAAAAAAAGACATATTAAAATACTTTTACTGTATAATTGTATTATTAAAAAAACCGAAAGTCGTTTCTGCACAAAGTACAGAAGACGGTGACTAGTGCAACATCTGTGGTAAGCACTGTATACATACAAATAACATACCGGCACTGTACACATACAAATAACGTTCCACGCACTGTATACATACAGATAACATACCGGCACTGTATACATACAGATAATGTTCCAGGCACTGTATACATACAAATAACGTTCCAGGCACTGTATACATGCAGATAACGTACCATCACTGTATACATACAGATAACGTTCCAGGCACTGTATACATACAGATAATGTACCGGCACTGTATAAATATAGATAACGTTCCAGGCACTGTATACATACAGATAACGTATCAGCACTGTATACATACAGATAACACACCGGCACTGTATACATACAGATAACGTTCCAGGCACTGTATACATACAGATAACGTATCAGCACTGTATACATACAGATAACACACCGGCACTGTATACATACAGATAATGTACCGGCACTGTATACATACAGATAACATACCGGCACTGTATACATACAGATAACGTTCCAGGCTCTGTATACATACAAATAACGTACCGGCACTGTATACATACAGATAACATACCGGAACTGTATACATACAGATAACGTACCAGAACTGTATACATACATATAACGTTCCAGGCACTGTATAGATACAGATAACGTGCCAGAACTGTTGAACTGTTTATTCTCTTGACATGTCATAGAGGCCACAATGACATAATGTTCTTGAGTGAAGCTGACTTGCTGCTATTTCCATCCTGGGCTTTGATGAATGACTTTCATATAGTGACAGATAATTGTACAGTTTGTGGCAGTTATTGTATTGTCGTACATGTAGCAGAGCTGAATTGGTTCATTAACCGTTTCTCTTGTACACTGGGCAATATAGTAAGTTATCCTGCAGTCCTTTAACACACAGATAATTCACAGTAAGGCTGGGTTCACACGACCATGTTACGTCCGTAATGTACGGAACGTATTTCGGCCGGAAGACCCGGACCGAACACAGTGCAGGGAGCCGGGCTCCTAGCATCATAGTTATGTACGACGCTAGTAGTCCCTGCCTCTGCGTGGAACTACTGTCCCGTACTGTAATCATGATGTACTATGATGCTAGGAGCCCGGCTCCCTGCACTGTGTTCGGTCCGGGTCTTCCGGCCGAAATACGTTCCGTACATTACGGACGTAACATGGTCGTGTGAACCCAGCCTTATAACAAAATCACACTGCACAAGAAAAGACAGTTAACATCATTTTCTGTCACCTGCCACGCCAAGAACACATTAAGCCACAAACATTGTAAGGGTCTGTTCACATCTGCGTTTTTGTTGCTCTGCTCCATCATAGCAGTAAAACAAAAAAAAAGGAGACGCTGGATCTGTCGCATGACGAAACCTAATGGTGCCCAACGGATCCCATTAACCTTAACAGGTTCTGTTGGGTTCAAGTCACGGTGTCTGTCATTTTGCTGGAGAATCAACAGAATCTGGAAAGGAGACTCCTGACGGAGCCACCGACGCAGCTGTGAACAGAGCCTTAGACTCAATTCATTTTTATTTATTTTGTCCAGATAGGACTAAGCTACATGTCATGGATTGTATTGGGAAACAGAGCCTTTAAAAAGTTACACTGGACATTCACTAGAAATTAATGAAATCACTGAAATAGATCTATAGATAGATATGAACTAGATAGATAGATATGAGACAGATAGACAGATAGATAGATAGAAAGATAGATAGATAGATAGATAGATAGATAGATAGATAGATAGATAGATAGATAGATAGATAGATAGATATGAGATAGATA
This sequence comes from Rhinoderma darwinii, assembly GCF_050947455.1. NCBI lineage: Eukaryota > Metazoa > Chordata > Amphibia > Anura > Rhinodermatidae > Rhinoderma > Rhinoderma darwinii. The sequence continues at coordinate 39,614,588 of NC_134691.1, read as the reverse complement.
GATAGATAGATAGATATGAGATAGATAGATAGGATATATCAGAGGTGTAGCTAGGTTCTCCAGCACCCAGGGCAAAGATTCCGTTTGATGCGCCCCCCCCCCACCCCGAACCTCTTTCCCGACATCTCCTTCCCCCTTGCCATGTTTGTTTTCTCTACCAATCAATGAGATGTCATTTGCCATTTGTACATTTTACAAGCAATATAGTTCTATATACAATAGCAGAACCAAGCTCATTACATATATACAGCACCAGAACAAAGCTGTAATGGATTTGCCTGAAACACCTTCTTTGTCGACGCCCGTGGTTAATCAGCCTGCATCTGTGCCTAGGTCTGTTAGAGTGACTCGATCTGCTACCACTCAGGCTGGGAGGCTGAGGAGTGGGAGAACCTATCACAGCCTGGCCAGACGGAGCTAGCTCCCGCCCTCTGTCTATTTATACCTTCATTTCCTGCTCCTCCTTTGCCTGTGATTCTTTCTGGTTTCCTGGCTCTGCTGCTCCTGCTAATATTATTGACCTCTGCTTCAAATTAACCCTGGCTTTACTGACTACTCTCCTGCTCTGCGTTTGGTACCTCGTACACTCCTGGTTTGACTCGGCTCGTTCACTACTCTTGTTGCTCACGGTGTTGCCGTGGGCAAGTGCCCCATTTTCCTTAGCTTCTGTGTACCCTTGTCTGTTGGTCTGTTGTGCACTTATTGAGCGTAGGGACAGTCGCCCAGTTGTACGCCGTCGCCTAGGACGGGCCGTGCAAGTAGGCAGGGACTGAGTTGCAGGTAGATTAGGGCTCACCTGTCTGTCTCCCTACCCCGTCATTACATAGTAAGCCCGCTGGTCGGGATCTGGGAGTCTTGGACCTAGCACAAGTTTCACAATCGTCAACGTAAGCCTTAACGTCTTTAAGCAACCCAGGCCACCAAAATGGTTCTCTAAGTTTGATCTTCGGGGGGCTTATAACCTTATCCGAATCAGGGAAGGGGATGAGTGAAGACTGCGTTTAACATGCCCGAAGGTTATTTCGAATATCTCGTCATGCCCTTTGGGTTGTGTAATGCTCCCGCGGTCTTCCAGAATTTCATAAATGAGGTTTTAAGAGACTACCTGGGGGTATTTCTTGTAGTGTACCTTGATGACATACTTGTGTTTTCCAAGGACTGGTTCTCCCACATTGAGCATGTCAGGATGGTGCTTCATGCCCTTCGGGAAAACAAACTGTTTGCTAAAACCGAAAAATGTGTGTTTGGGGTGCAGGAGATAAAATTTTTGGGTCAAATCCTCACTCCTAACGAATTCCGCATGGACCCTGCCAAGGTTCAGGCTGTGGCGGAATGGGTCCAACCTGCCTCCCTGAAGGCTTTACAGTGCTTACTGGGGTTCGCTAATTATTACAGGAGATTTATTGCTAACTTCTCGGTCATCGCTAAGCCTCTTACGGACCTTACTCGCAAGGGTGCTGATCTCCTCCACTGGCCTCCGGAGGCGGTTCAGGCTTTTGAGGTCCTTAAGAGGTGCTTTGTCTCTGCCCCAGTGCTGATTCAGCCTAACCAAATGGAGCCATTCATCGTGGAGGTTGACGCCTCCGAGGTGGGAGTGGGTGCTGTCTTGTCCCAGGGTACCAGGGGTCTTACCCATCTCCGTCCCTGTGCCTACTTCTCCAGGAAGTTCTCCCCCACTGAGAGTAATTATGACATTGGCAACCACGAAGTCTTAGCCATTAAATGGGCATTTGAACAGTGGCGCCACTTCCTGGAGGGTGCTAGGCACCAGGTAACGGTCCTTAACGACCACAAGAATCTGGTTTTCCTAGAATCTGCCCGGAGGCTAAACCCGAGACAAGCTCAATGGGCGTTGTTTTTTACTAGATTCAACTTTGTGGTCACCTATAGAGCTGGGTCTAAAAATATTAAAGCTGATGCACTATCGCGTAGCTTCATGGCCAGCCCTCCTCCTGAGGAGGATCCTGCTTGTGTTTTGCCCCCAGGTATAATTATATACTCTGTTGATTCTGACTTAGCCTCCGAAATTGCGACTGATCAAGGTTCAGCTCCCGAGAACCTTCCTGAGAACAAGCTGTTTGTTCCCCTGCAATTGCGGCTAAGGGTACTCAGGGAGAATCATGACTCTGCACTATCTGGCCATCCAGGCATCCTGGGTACCAAACACCTCATTTCTAGAACCTATTGGTGGCCTGGGTTGCTTAAAGACGTTAAGGCCTACGGCGCCGATTGTGAAACTTGTGCTAGGTCCAAGACTCCCAGGTCCTGACCAGCGGGCTTACTATGTAATGACGGCGTAGGGAGACAGACAGGTGAGCCCTAATCTACCCGCCACTCAGTCCCTGCCTACTTGCACGGCCCGTCCTAGGCGACGGCGTACAACTGGGCGACGGTCCCTACGCTCAATAAGTGCACAACAGACCAACAGACAAGGGTACACAGAAGCTAAGGGAAATGGGGCAGTTGCCCACGGCAACACCGTGAGCAACAAGAGTAGTGAACGAGCCGAGTAAAACCAGGAGTGTACGAGGTACCAAACGTAGAGCAGGAGAGTAGTCAGTAAAGCCAGGGTCAATTTGAAGCAGAGGTCAATAATATTAGCAGGAGCAGCAGAGCCAGGAAACCAGACAGAATCACAGGCAAAGGAGGAGCAGGAAATGAAGGTATAAATAGACAGAGGGCGGGAGCTAGCTCCGTCTGGCCAGTCTGTGATAGGTTCTCCCACTCCTCAGCCTCCCAGCCTGAGTGGTAGCAGATCGAGTCACTCTAACAGACCTAGGCACAGATGCAGGCTGATTAACCACGGGCGTCGACAAAGAAGCTGTGTCAGGCAAATCCATTACAAAGCTCAGTACATATATACAGTACCAGAACAAAGCTCAGTACATATATACAGCACCAGAGCAAAGCTCAATATATATACAGCACCAAAACCAAGCTCAATATATATGCAGCACCAGAACAAAGTTTAGTACATATATATACACACAGTGCCAGAACCAAGCTCAGTACATATAAACAGTGCCAGAACCAAGCTTAGTACATAAATACAGTGCCAGAATACTGATCAGTACATATATACAGCACCAGAACAAAGTTCAATACATATATACAGTAGCAGAACCATGCTCAGTATATATACAACACCAGAACCATGCTCGGTACATATATACAGCACCAGCATAAATACAGCTCAATTTAGTGCAACCCCTGCCGTATAGGTTTTTCACTAAATTGTATACAGCTCCCAGCATGGCCCAAACAATGGTAAGGCTATGCTGGGAGATGCTGTTTCACAAAAAAAAAATCATACCACCATCATCTCGCTGCAGATCATACAGTGCTGATTAGAGGCAGAATAAACATTTACATTAAGTGACTCACAGGTGTCGATCTCCGATTCTAGTTGTCCTTTTTCTCTTTTCTTCTATATGCAGTCCAGACCTCTATGATGACTTTTCCCTGCCACAGCCCATTTCTGCAGTTTGCAACTCAGATGTCATCAGCTTCTCACTTTTCAAACATTTCTGCAAGTATAAACAAAGATAAAGTTCTCATAGTGCCAGACACTGTGCACCTTAATATAAAATCACCAAACACTGTACGTCTAATTATAATAGCACCATTCACTGTACCTCTAATTATAATAGCACCATACACTGTACCTCTAAATATAATAGCACCAAACACTGTCCCTGATTATAATAACGCTATACACTGTGTCCCTGATTATAATAGTGCCATACACTGCACCTCTAATTATAATAGCACCATACACTGTGTCCCACACACACACACACCGTGCCCCCTGTAGATAGTACCCCCATAGAGCCCCCTGTAGATAGTGCCCTACATAGATCCCCCTGTAGATAGTGACCCACATAGAGCCCCTGTAGATAGAGCCCCACATACAGCCCCCTGTAGATAGTGTCCCACATATAGCCACCCCTGTAGATAGTGCCCACATATAGCTATCCCTGTAGATAGTGCCCTATATATAGACCCCCTGTATATAGTGCTCCACATATAGCCCCCTCTGAAAATAGTGCCCCACATGTAGCCCCTCCTGTAGATAGTGCTCCACATTTAGCCCACCCTTGTATATAGTGTCCAACATATAGTCCACCCCTGTATATGGTGCCCTACATATATCTCCCCCTATAAATAGTGCTCCACATATAGCCCACCCCTGAATATAGTGCCTCACATATAGCTCCCCCTATAGTGCTCCACATATAGCCCAACCCTGTATATGGTGCCTCACATATAGCTCCACCTATAGTGCTCCACATATAGCCCACCACTGTATATAGCCCCCCTGTATATGGTTCCTCACATATAGCTCCCCTATAGTGCTCCACATATAGCCCACCCCTGTATATAGCCCCCCTGTAGATAGAGCCGACCTCTGTCGATAGAGCCCCCCTGTAGATAATGTCTCATATTTATTAGGATAAAAAAACAAAAAATACTTTATATACTCACCTTAATCACGTTCCCGTGCCGTCCGGTGGCAATGCAGACCTGCACTCTTCTGAGCAGGTCTGCTGGGATTGAACAACACAAGCGGCACGATGACATCATCGTGCCGCTTGCGTCGTTGAAAGGCGCTGATTGACAGGGCAAGTCATTCTGCCCTGCCAATCAGCGCCTTTCCTGGACGCAAGCGGCGTGATGATGTAATCTCACCGCTTGCTTCTATGACTTGCCCTGTCAATCCGTGCCTTTCAACGATGCAAGCGTTGCGAAGAAGTAATCGCGCCGCTTGAGTTGTTGAAAGGTGCTGACTGGCCGGGCACGGAACGTACCCGTCCATTCATCACCTATAGTGCAGGAGGGGGTGGCGACTACTGGTTTCAGTGGCGCCGCCGCCCCCACAGAAAGGCAGCAAGCCACCATCATGGACGGTGCGGCCATGGCGCCCCCCACCTTCCCCCTTAGTTGCGCCCGGGGCGCCTGCCCCCCCCCCCCAGCTACGTCCCTGGAGATAGATAGATATGAGATAGATAGATATGAGATAGATATGAGATAAATAGATATGAGATACATATTAGATAGATAATAGACAGATAATTAGAAAGATAGATCTACTGAATGTAACTAACTAATCTGTTTGATAAATTAAGTGTTTATTCACACAATGTTTGCAGCGTAAGTCTGAGGTACAGTATATCTCCGACAGATGTCTCTGACTGATAACAATATATAGGCATGCATCACCCATAGGATCCTATGTTAAATAAAACATATACGGCATGGTATATGTTTCTTTTTTGCAGGATGCCTCTGTATGGAATAATGTAGCACATTACACTATTCAATATAGTTGAAAGTAAGTTATACCGACGTATACCTGCCTGATGGAGTAAAAATGGAGACTCTGTTGGCCTCCGTCAGGTCAATGGTGGCCTATGGATACATTTGTCGTATGCGGTGGGATATTTTGCGTCACTTACGCCAAGCAGACGCTTAAAGCGCAATGTGAATTCAGTCTGATGTGGTTTCTTGCATTTCAAATACTTCAATAAATTACAATAAATAATAATTGCCTAGAAATAATGATACATTAAAGATATGGAAAAATGTGCACTTTACAAATACCAGAAAAATTTGTATAAACAGATCAATTTAAAAGGGACAATCCACAAAATTTGAAGATGCTTGTGAAATATACTGTAAAGTAAAAGGGTCGAGCTAAGCTTCAGGGTGTTACTAGTGTAATAGAAGTGATAATGACCAAAACACGGACACACATACAGTATTTGCATCAGTCCATTCATTTATCCATTCATCTGTCTTTATTCCCACCGCACAGCTTGTGCTGGTTGCAGATAAGTTTTTTTTTAAATGTTTTATTCATTTGTGTTTTTCTTGTGTTCCCATGTAGCACCATTGTTTTAATTTCATGTATTTCATTACATGTACCATTTTTATTTCTAGAATACAGGATGGCAGAACAAGAGAATGGGGATCCAGGTATGGGGCTTAGAGACATGTTGTGTGATTGGACATGGTGGTATTTTTGTTTTATTGTATGTTATTTTTGCTTTAGAGCATTTTTCCATTTATTTGTTCAGTGTCTTGTTAAGATCTTAAAGGCTATGTACACCTTCAAAAGCAATTCAGTGTGAAAGGTCAATCACTGTGTTTTGTGTCACTTAACAATTATTTTTACTTTTTGAGATACAGCTGCTTTGTATTCTCTATACAGAGCAGCTGTATCGTGCGTGCGCTAAGACCTGAATCCGTCAGGTCCGCGGAACTGACGGGTTCAGTGACAGCAGGTTCAGTGTTATGAACTTAGATGTGATGGATAACAGGTGGTTCCTGCGTGTCAGAGACACGCAGGACTCGCTGATACTGAACCCGTCAGCCCCGCAGACCTAACATGAAAAGGTTTTAGCGAAAGATACAACTGCTGTATATAGAGAATACAAAGCAGCTGTATCTTAAAAAGTTAAAATAATTTTTAATAAAGCCTAATTATTAAGTGGCACAAAGCACAATCATAGACCTTATTGTATAAAAAAACAAACGCTTTCGTACGTAGCCTTTAGGGTACACTACTTTATGGCTTAAATTATTTTTTTTCATTTACAAATTCCGTGTCTTAGATGTATTACAGCTGATTTCTCCCAGGTTGTGTCCTCCATTGAAATTAATTTAAACACTATGGGGAGAACTCTGTATTCCTAGCTCCCATTGTTCTTGAGGGCCGCCATACAGATATACCAACCTCAATATGTTATTCCCATGTATGCTGATCTCATTAGTACTAGAAGGCACAGGGCATGACGATGGGACAAGATTGAGAGTCATAGAGAGGTAAAAATAGAGCAGTAAAGTTTTTGTGTCTCTATACTTAAAGTTACAAAGTCCCAGTTTACAGTATTAAAAACAGCTCTGAAGCACAAACTGCTGCTCTAACATGGGGAATACCATGCACATGGAGAGGAAAGGAACATTTTTTAATGCAAGTTCCCATATATAATAAAAAAATAACTAAAGTCCAATCAGCGTGGTTACAAAAAGCTGGGATTTATGTCAGAGCTGCCAGATGCCGGCCCAGCATTCAGCTGATCTCCACGGATCTGGCTTCTCTAACCCCTGGCGATCCGCTGCTGCAGGAAAAATATAATATTACATGGTGGTTACTGAAAAGAATGGACAGATCTGCAACCTCAGAAGCCGCTTTTACATAACAGCACTCCATTGTGGCTCGTAGAGGAGTCCATGTGCTTTTGCCCAGAGTGAAGGTGCTCAACCCACGCCCACAGTCTCACTTAAAGGGGTATTCCCATACTTTAATTGTCAGAAAACAGCAAGATCTGAATTTTCCCAAATAGCATACATTTTCAAAAATGTACCATTTCTCAGATCCAGCTGACCGTCCAGCCACGGACCTCTTTTTTTTTATTTATAGCTGCCTATGGATCCTGTCACTGCTTTGGATCAACAGCGACGGCCGCGCTTGTACCATTTAGTAATTGTTAGTGTCAGCCGGTATGGCCAGGATCTAGGGAGTGCGCATGCCGGAGCATGTGCAGTAGCTCCCTGTCTGGCCACCTCTACACTCCTCTATGAAAGTCTTTAGAGCGGCACCCGGGCATCTGCTGTAGGCATGGAGCCGTTCTTCAGGGCTGCACACGGCACATAGATGCTGAGCCCCTTACCTGGGCTTTCATAGTGTCCGCTTCCTCGGCAGCGCACATTAAAGCAAGCGGCACCCACAAATCAGCAAAGTGCACCCAGCAAGAAATGGGGAAATTAAGTTCAAAACAAAAAAGACCTGGTAGAATTTTTATTTTGAAGAGATATGTATCATTTTTGTTTGAGAACTGATTGGGGACAAACAAAATGATGGCCGAGATGGGATGGGAATAACCCTTTAAGTCGACCTGACAAAATGGCCTTTCTTATAGCCTGCCCGCCCATTTATGTCCCAGCAGCAGTCGTCATGACCTACCTAGGGACCTTTACATTTTCGTTCCTTGCCAGGAAGTCTAGCGAGGCATCCATACGACACATTGCCCACCCCTTATTATAACTTATCTGAGTTAAAAAATATAGTAGATCAATGGTCTCCAACCTTTGAATCTCCAAATCTCAGCAAGGCCTGTCAACTGGAGGCTGGGGGTTGTAGTTCTGTAACAGGTCGTGGACCACTCTTGTAGGTTGTCCTACAGTTCTATGCAAAACCACCAGGAGTTGACCAAACGTCAAACTCATCTTTGCTACATGTCATCTCTTCGACAGGCTCTTAATAGATGGGACTCATCTTCATTGTGTAGATTCCAGCACATGAATCTCTTCTACCCACCGTACCCTTTAATAATATCTACAAAAATATCATTCTATACATTGATCTTTTTTGCAGTGTTCACTCTGATATCCCATGAGACTTCAGCTCAAGTGACAGCTCGAAGATTAATAATTTGAGAAAAATGCCCTATTTTTTTAAGACAGTGCTGAATGATGAATGTACCCCTAGGATGCTGTAGGGAATCGAGGACCAAGTTTCTGAGCACCATTGCATTTTAATAGGACAGTTCTGTTCTGCACTTGACAAGATGTATCATTTCCATATCACTATATTCTCAGGCTCTTAGGAAAGGAATTAATTATTGGCAGCAGAGCGTGTAACCCTCAGATCCACAGTGATATCTTTGTACAGTTGGGGGTTTTGGATTAAGTCATTTTGAGAACATTATGGACTATTTATGTGTGTATGATGCTGCAGTGCTCAGATTGTCCCGCTAGCCAAAGTGGGCACCTCTTAGTAGTTCTTTAAAAACTGGAAATATACAGTTTGCTTTAGAGTTTTTCCACTCCAACTTACAAAAATATGGTTACTAAGGTAATAAGAACTAGAGAAAATACCAGTTTATGTCCTTCTAAGCGTTGTTGCTTCTTTATTTCTCTGAATTCAGTGGCAATTCTGCCTTGGGCTGAAGACCAGAGACAGTCTGGTTGCTCGGGACATGCTTGAATTACTGTGGTTGTTAGGCAGTGTGTACCTAGCAACCAGACTGTCAGACATGACTCAGCTGTTTAGCTTAAAATGGATGGCCAACTTTTTACACCATTTCATTTTGAGGTCCAACCTTCTGTGACTAATTTTTTCATATATCTTTAAAGTGATCGGAGCTCCATTTTTTTTAATACTTCAAATGCACTGCAGCCACCACTAGGGGGAGCTTAGAAGCTTACTGCATACAGTTTATCCTATGGTCACAATAATGAGACAGTATGCAGTAAGCTCCCTCTAGTGGTGGCAGCAGGCAGACAGAATTTGATCATTTAACTCTAGGTCTATGCAAACGGTATAAAGCTCTGCATCAGGAAAAACAAAGCTCTGACTGCAATAAAGATAAAGACATTTATCAGCAAAGAATTTTGGACCTAAAGAAAAAATGTTGTCAAAAGGTGAACATTCACTTCTAGGTCATTGCTTCTAGGGGAGAATATCTCCGTAATGCCACATCCAATATATTCTAGAGCATACTGATGTACAGTATGGAACCATTGTCTTCCATGGGTGCCGTATTATGACTCTGTACAACCCGAAGCTTGTACAGAGTTATAATACGGCCAAGAACATGATCCCTTGAACTGGTACTGACCTTAGAGCAGATTAGGGGAAAATACCCTGGCAGAGGTCATACCATGCCATTTTCCATTTCAGACTGGATTTTTCAAAAAGTCTTTAAAGGCGCACCGTAGAATCTACAGGCTATTAGAAAGTATATACTATATATATATATATGTACATACAGATGTAACCGTCTTTATCTTGACTTTTAACTCATTAAACAGTGGCTAGAGCTCTTATCTTGACTTTTTCAATGACTTTTCAATGGCTTTTGTTGTGTGATATCACGCTGCAGCAAGTTATCAGAGTCAAGATAACTTGGCTACATCTGTATATATATATATATATATATATATATATATATATATATATATATATATATATATATATACTGTATATAGCTTATATAAAGGCATCTTGCAAAATGTGTTCCTATGTGTCTGATGAGTACAGATCTATATCTATCTATCTATCTATCTATCTATCTATCTATCTATCTATCTATCTATCTATCTATCTATCTATCTATCTATCTATCTCCTATCTATCTATCTATCTATCTATCTATCTATCTATCTATCTATCTATCTATCTATCTATCTATCTATCTATCTATCTATCTCCTATCTATCTATCTATCTATCTATCTATCTATCTATCTATCTATCTATCTATCTATCTATCTATCTATCTATCTATCTATCTACCTATCTGATATATTTTATATATATATTCCACCAAGTTTGATGGTGGTAGACTATTGATAGACTTTATTGCTAAAACTTGGCTGGCAGGGGATGCTACAACACTGATTTCCATCGCAAAGTATCATTTCTCCATATTTTGTGGTCTCCATTGCTTTTACAACTAGGCATTAGATCATTGCAAAACTTCCAGGGATGTTCAGCAGCTTAAAACCACATTTATCATCTGTTTACAATGCAGTGAATGGGGTCATATTGTGCATTACGAGGGGAGTACATTTCTCATCATCTACTCTGTAGTTCTTGCATGGCTGTGCTTAACTACATGACATCTAATAGTAAATTAATTTGCTATTTACTTTTAGTATCACCATGAAGTCTATGCATTTATTATACATAGTGGGGGCATTTAAAGGGGTTGCACCGGATTAGATAAACATTGCTGCTTTCTCCCCGAAACAGCGTCACACCTGTCCATAATTTGTGTCTGTTATGGCAGTTTAGCTCTATTGAAGTGAATAGAGTTGCGCTGCAATACCACACGCAACCTGTGGACAGGTGTGGCACTGTTTGTGGAAGAAAGCAGCAATGTTTATCTAATCCAGTACAACACTTTAACTGTTGCATCAATAATCATGAATGTGGCCCACTGGTCAGATACACCCCAGAGCCACAAAGTGTCTCCTCTGCTCAAATAGGTGGTGAGTGGTCATAGTAATGGCCAACCTCCTCTAGTTTATATAGGAAAAGTTGTTTGATATGTAAAGAGCTAATAGTTTATAGTTTGGTAGTAATCGCTTTCCTCTGCTTTGGACAGGTTCAATGGATGTAGAGGAGAGAAATCGACAAATGAAAATGAAGATGAACAAGTACAAGCAGGTGGCGGGTTCAGACTCCAGGCTAGAGAAAGATTATCATTCCAAGGTAAAGAAGAGGCCTTTCTTATAGGATTCCCTCCATAGTATAACTTTGAATACTCTCTATAATAATGACTCACACACTACCCCAATACCCAGGAAGAGACCAAGGCACAAGCACATTTTTCAATGCTTTATTGTACACCGCAAAGGTGAAAACAGCGAAGTTTCGGCCTCCCTCAAGCTGTATATGAGACACAACACCGGCTGGAGGAAGGACTGTGTGCCAAAACATTGCTGTTATGTGCCTTGGTGCGCCACAATAAAGTATTAAAATATGTACCGTATGTGGCGGTGCCTTGGACTCTTCTTGCATATTGGACGCAAGGATCAAGGTAGAATCCACCCCCAAGTTAGCACACCTCGATGTTACCTGGTGCACACGATACCTATTTAGATTACACACCACCCCATTTACTGCCCTACAGAACTCATTTGCAGTGTTGACTATCCAACATTGGTTAAGGCTACAGTATGTTCTCACCTGCATTGCAGCGCTATTCTTGCCGTCAAAATGACAAAATACAGGATGGAAACCCATCGAGTACCCATTATTAGTCAGTCAAATCCATACAATGGGTTCAGCACCACTGTTCATAACAGAAGCCACAATGCAAATGTTTCAATCCAATAAAACAAAAACGGCAGGATTTATCGGCGCCACCAAACAGATTATTACTATTCACTTTCGTTGATGTATAACACTATGGATAGCTTTCTACTCTGTTTGTCCTACAATGTAAATGTGAACAGGGCCTAATCGTTTTAAATGTTTAATACATACATGTTTATCTCTGCTTGATGGACAGTGTCCCCTCTCCACTCCTAGTATATAGGTTGCTCATAATGTACAGTATTTCTCATTCCTACACATTTCCTCCTTTTTTCGTACTGTATCATTTCTTGTGCTTTCTCCTGCCTGAGTGGTAAGCACCTAATCTATGTAACGATGGAATAAATAGTTACAAAAATAATTAACTTTTAAGTGCATCTTTAAAAAAATGACCTTGAATGACTGTCTTCTGTATAGTCTGCAGAGTACTTCACTAGTTAGTACAAAAGTGTGTGCTCCAGAGCTGTTCTTCCTCTTGGGGACAGGATGTTGTAGCCATAATCAACCATTTTGGAAGCTGTGGAGAATTATAATCTGGTCACCCAGTCACTCATCCTTTTACAAGCATACACATATACCCTGCTATCGCTTTCCTCCTTTACTTCTCGCTCCATCTACTGTGTTTCAACCTTATGTCGCTGTGGCTAATAAGTATTTAAGGTGAAGACACATCTACGGTAATGTAAGAATGCACATATGGCGGCCCACATGCACCCTGGGAAGGATATATCTTATACACGGTAACAATGCGCCTGTTTATGTGCTCACTTCCGGAGTGGTAATACATGCACATTACCCTATGATTAGTACCCTTGGTCCATAACAGTTGTTTTATTCACGTTGACTGAATTTCTCCAGGGACTAGAGAAAATATGTAAATTGGCATCAATTATAAGAAGGGGGGGGGGGGGGAGTGCTGCTGATACCATTTCTGGACCAAGTCTAGCAAGCTGTGAAACTCATTGTTTTAAAGTCTATGTACACCTTCACAACCTTTATTGCCTTAATGAATCTAAAATAAAAAATAAAGCAATTTTGCAAATAGTCTTATTGAAAAATATCCTACCATTGTGCATCTCCTAAGCAGACCTATGTGTCTTCATGGTTACAGACTACAAACAATCCCTGTGTAGTCTGATCCTGCAGTCATACTCACTGTCTCCTGCCCCCTACTTCTTACTAATCTACCATGTGTATGTAGGGGACAGTTGGATGGGGGCAGTATGACTGCAGTATCAGACTACTCAAGGTTTGTAACGATGGAAACACATATGGTGGATATAAAAAGTTTACACACCCCTGTTAAAATACCTGGTTTTTGTCATGTCACAAAATCAGTCCAAGATGAATCATTTCAGATTTTTTTCTGCCTTTCATGTCACCTATAATCTGTACAATTGTATTGAAAAACAAACTGAAATCTTTTAGGGTTGGAAAAATAAAAATAAAGAACAAAAATAATGTGGTTGTGTAAATATGCACACCCTTAGGGGGGATTCACACGAGCGTGTATTCGGTCCGTGCGGGCCGCGTGGTTTTCACGCGGCACGCATGGACCAATACAAGTCTATGGGGCAGTACAGACAGTCCGTGCTTTTTGCGCAGCGTTTGTCTGCTGCGCAAAAAGCGCGACAGGTTCAATAACTCTGCGTATTTCGCGCATCACGCACCCATTGAAGTCAATGGGTGCGTGAAAACCACGCAGGTTGCACAGAAGCACTTCCGTGCGAACTGCGTGTTTGCGCAACAGCTGTCAAAAGGATGAATGTAAACAGAAAAGCACCACGTGCTTTTCTGTTTCCGAACATCCAAACGGAGTGTCTTTGCGATTAGCGAAGCCGGACAAGCGAACCGAACTTCACCGGGTTCGGCCGAACTCGTTTTGGCCGAACCCGGCAAAAAAAATATCGGTACGCGACGTCAGGAGATAGTCACTGTCCATGGTGCTGAAAGAGTTAAACTGTTAAACTTCCGATCCCAATAAACATGAACCTGTAAAAAAAAAAACGAAGTTCTGACTTACCGATAACTCCCGACGTCTTCCTCCAGTCTGACCTCCCGGGATGACAATTCAGTCCAAGTGACAGCTCCAGCCAATCACAGGCCAAGCACAGGCTGCAGCGGTCACATGGACTGGCGCGTCATCCAAGGAGGTGGGGCCCGATGTCGAGAGGCGCGTCACCAAGGACGCGTCACCAAGGACAGGTTTTTCGATATTGTGTTCGGCATTCACTGTCGAGGGTGCTGAAAGAGTTAGCTCTTTCAGCACCTTGGACAGTGACGGGCGTCGACTAGCCTCATCTCTATGATGGCGGCTGCGCGAAAATCACGCAGCCGCGCATCAGACACGGATGACACACGCAGCTGTCAAATGGTTTTTGCACGCGCAAAACGCCGCGTTGTTTGCGTGCGCAAAAACGCAACGCTCGTGTGAATCTGCCCTTAAACTAATACTTTGTTGAATTGCCCTTTGACTTTATGACGGCATTCAGTCTTTTTGGGTAGAAGTCTATCAGCATGGCACAGCTTGATTTGGCAATTGTTGCCCCCTCTTCCTTGCAAAAGCGCTCCAAACCTTTCAGATTGCGAGGGCATCTCCTGTGTATGTCCCTCTTCAGGTCACCCCACAGATTTTCAATGGGATTCCGGTCTGCGCTCTGGCCGGGCCATTCCAAAACTGTGATCTTCTTCTGGTGGCGCCATTCTTTTCCTGATTTGCAGGTTCTGCTTTGGGTCGTTGTCGTGCTGAAAGGTGCAATTCCTCTTCATCTTCAGCTTTTTTAGCAGAGGCTGCAGGTTTTGTGCCAATATTGACTGATATTTGGAACTGTTCATAATTCCCTCCACCTTGACTAAAGCCCCAGTTCCAGCTGCAGAAAAACAGCCCCAAACATAATGCTGCCTCCACCGTGCTCCATAATGCTGCCTCCACCGTGCTCCATAATGCTGCCTCCACCGTACTCCATAATACTGCCTCCACCGTGCTCAATAATGCTGCCTCCACCGTGCTCAATAATGCTGCCTCCACCGTGCTTCATAACGCTGCCTCCACCGTGCTCCATAATTCTGCCTCCACCGTGCTCCATAATGCTGCCTCCACCGTGCTCCATAACGCTGCCTCCACCATGCTCCATAATGCTGCCTCCACCAGGCTCCATAATGCTGCCTCCACCGTGCTCCATAATGCTGCCTCCACCGTGCACCATAATGCTGCCTCCACCGTGCTCCATAACGCTGCCTCCACCATGCTCCATAATGCTGCCTCCACCATGCTCCATAATGCTGCCTCCACCATGCTCCATAATGCTGCCTCCACCGTGCACCATAATGCTGCCTCCACCGTGCTTCATAACGCTGCCTCCACCGTGCTCCATAATGCTGCCTCCACCGTGCTCCATAATTCTGCCTCCACCGTGCTCCATAATGCTTCCTCCACCGTGCTCCATAATGCTGCCTCCACCATGCTCCATAATGCTGCCTCCACCATGCTCCATAATGCTGCCTCCACCGTGCTCCATAATGCTGCCTCCACCGTGCTCCATAATGCTGCCTCCACCGTGCGCCATAATGCTGCCTCCACCGTGCTCCATAATGCTGCCTCCACCGTGCTCCATAATGCTGCCTCCACCATGCTTCATAATGCTGCCTCCAGCATGCTCCATAATACTGCCTCCACCGTGCTCAATAATGCTGCCTCCACCGTGCGCCATAATGCTGCCTCCACCGTGCTCCATAATGCTGCCTCCACCGTGTTCCATAATGCTGCCTCCACCGTGCTCCATAATGCTGCCTCCACCATGCTTCATAATGCTGCCTCCACCATGCCTCATAATGCTGCCTCCAGCGTGCTCCATAATGCTGCCTCCACCGTGCTCCATAATGCTGCCTCCAGCATGCTTCATAATGCTGCCTCCACCATGCTCCATAATGCTGCCTCCACCGTGCTCCATAATGCTGCCTCCACCGTGCTCCATAATGCTGCCTCCAGCATGCTTCATAATGCTGCCTCCACCGAGCTCCATAATGCTGCCTCCACCATGCTCCATAATGCTGCCTCCACCATGCATCACTGTGAGTATGGCGTTTTTTTGGCGATGTGCGGTGTTGGCTTTGCGACAAACATACCTTTTGGAATTATGGCCAAAAAGTTCAACCTTGGTCTCATCCAACCATAACACGTTTCCCACATGCTTTTGGCAAACTTGATGTAGGTCTTTGCAAAACATAGCCGGGCTTGGATGTTTTTCTTTGTTAGAAAAGGCTTCCGTCTCGCCACCCTACCCCACAGCCCAGACATATGAAGAATAAGGGAGATTGTTATCACATGCACTACACAACCAGTACCTGCCAGAAAGTCCTGCAGCTCCTTTAATGTTGCTGTAGGCCTCTTGGTAGCCTCCCGGACCAATTTTCATCAAGTTTTGATGGACGTCCAGTTCTTGGTAATGTCACTGTTGTGCCAAATATAATCCACTTCTTGATGACCGTCTTCACTGAGTTCCATGGTATATCTAATGCCTTCGAAATTCTTTGGTACCCTTCTCCCAGGATATTTTTAATCTAGACTATTTGCAAAGTTGCTTCATTTTTTATTTTAGATGCATTGGAGCATTAAAAAAAAATTGTTGCAAAGGTGGACATACTGTACCTACTATTTTCTGTACATAAAGAGGGATTGTATCCATGCAGTCTTCTTGTGTTTGCACTATCGGTCCAGAAGTCTCATCGGCAGTTCTCTCTATGTTTCTTTTTAATGTTGTCTTAGATTATCTACATTTCAGAAAAATTCTACTTTGCATTTCAATTAGCATTTCTGCTTTCTTCAATACTGTACATATTCTTTCATATCTTTGAAGTGAGGCACAAAATGCAATCTGTTACCAGGCTGGCAGAGAGAACAGTACGGTTTTGCAGGATGCCAGCTGCATGTCTCTCTAGCATGAATATATATCTTAATCTTTGTTCCACAGCTTCAGCAGTAATTGCCGATTATCATTCAGATCTGATCTATTTTACCTCATTTAACCTTTCCTTCTCGAGGTTAACATAATGTAATAAAGCTCATGCACTGTCTGGGGACACATATCCTGTATTTGATCATAAACAATGAAGAGTTGTCAATGTTTGGAAGCCAGAAAAAACAGTCCCTTTAGTCGGCCTGATATGGGCCGTGAAAACGAGCGCCGATCGTCTTTACAGCTCGTTGATCGGCGCTGTATGGGGACGAGCGATTGTTTCTGCGATCGTTTGTCCCCATACAGCTCCATCATGTTGGCAGCAGATGATGTAGGAGGTAGATATGCTACCGACTAGCTCCCATTTTATTGGCCACCTAAACATGCAGATCATCCAATCTGCTGATCGGCTGTGCACTTGCACAGGTCGCACACCCCTAAGGCCGGCCCTGCATTCCTCATTGAGCATGACTGCTGGTAGAAGGACTGTGTCGCCTAGGTAGATCTCTAGTTCTGATTGAAGTGTTTTTGTTACCTAGTCCTAACCTAATCCATATCTCTAGTCCTACTAAGTGCTGGCCATATTACTGGGCCTTAATGTAGCATTTAGTCTCCCCTCTTTATTTTACAATTTCTTGGGTATTTCTAGATTTGCAAATATGAGGCGCTGGTTGCCGAGTGTGATAGGTCATTTTGCTATTGCATACAGTATGTATTGTCCATTGGGGTTTCCAGTATTTTGGATGCCAGGAATTGTACTGCAGATTGCTCTATTCTTGCCATCAACCATACTGTAAGGCACGGCTTACACGTCGTGGTCAAAATCAGTTTTTTTCCCCCCGACCGACGTGTGAACCCAGTCTTAATCCCAAAGGACCTTATTATTGCTTGTGTGAACCAAGTCTAAGCTGTAACAATTTTAATTCTAAAAAATACCCTAGGCAACACATACATTTACTACAACAATTTGTAGTTAGTACAAAGTGCCGTAAATGTATGGCACGTGGATAACGCCTTCTGCAGTGGGTGTATTACAGCTGACACTGCTGCGACAGCAGGAGTCTGAAGCCGGGCCCAACAGACTGCCTGTCAGTATTACACTGACAGAAGTAGTACAGTGTATTAGATCAAATGATCGTATGTTCAAGTCCAAAATGTACAAAAACAAAATTAAAAAAAATGTAGTTACAAAATGCTTTAATATAGAAAAAAAAAATAATAATTGATGTCGACGCAACCGCAACCATCCATACTACAAAATGAAATGAATTCATTATTTATAGCCCATGGTGAGTGCCTTAAAAAAAATCTATATATCCCCTCTCACCAAAAAAAAGAATACAAGTTAATCAATAAGTCCTATGGAAACAGCCAAGTCCGCTGAGCTACTGTTTCCGTATCTACTGTAGAAGAGAATGGGAGTTTTGGAAAAAAGTTAGCTCAGCAAGCTCGGCTGTTTCCGTACTCCCGGCCACAGCGAAAGGTAGGATGAGGATCAGGGGTCCCTGTTCTAGAGATAGGTGAGGGTCCCAGTTTTGGAACCCGCATCTATTGGACATTTCTGACATATCCTGTATATATACAATAATTGTCCGAGATCGGAATACCCCTTTGGGAAGGCCCAAAATAAAATAGCTGTGTCCATAAAGAGTGACTGCACTTTGAGCAAACTTGATATGTCCTAGAGACTTATCAGAAGTTTGGATCCGTGGGGGTCCGGGTGCTGACTCCCCCATCGTCGCTGAAACAAAGGTGCAGAAGCGCTCACTTGAGCGCCCCGCACCTTCAGCTGTGACCGGTGCTCCTTGTTAAGCTGTTCTATGTGAGTCTTCTTCAGCCTAAGCAGGAGTGCCGATCATAGATGAAGGTGCAGGGCGCTCAACTGAGTGCTTCTGCACCTTTGTTTCAGCGACGGTGGGGGTCTCCGCACCCAAACTCCCACCGATTCAAACTTTGGATATGTCTCTATCACATGTTAAAAGTTTGCTGAAAGGCTGATGACATTGTAAATGCAGCAATATTTACTGTATAAACTCAAAAACAGATGTGGCTAAGATGTATCGAAATGTTCCTGTCCATTTACTTTTAGCATTTAGCAATTAGTAGAAGATATGCTAATAGGTACAGGTTGTTCTTCCACACGCATTTACATCTCTAAAATGTATAATTTCCTAGCCCTTAATTAATCTAACTTCAGTTCAAGGTGCCGTGCTCAATGCTGGAAAGTCACCCAACTGCAAGATGAACATTTTACTTAACTATATTCTCAGAACTTGGAGAACGTATCATGGAGAGGGGATGTTTATAAGTTGTTGTTAATGTTTATAAACTTTTCTAGGTAAACAGATTAGGTTTAGTGATTGGTTTTAGTGTCTCATTGTGTTAAAGACGATTGAATTGAAATATACATTTAAGTGCCGTTTACATGGGGCGATTATTGCTTGAACGATCGTTTGTACAAATGTTTGCTCCCGATCATTGCCCAGTGTAAACATGCCAGCTATCAAATGACAAACGATAAAACGCTTGTTTGTCTTTGATCGCCGTCTTCCATGTGGGCATAAAAATTCACGTTTGTCAGCAGCACATACCCTCATGTAAATGGGCTATGCTGCCCGCAATAATGTAAAGTGTATGAGAAGAGGAGGGGAAAATAGGGATCACACGAGCAATCACTGGTACAAACCTCTTCATGATACTTGATACAGAAAAATGTAAGTAAACGAGGGGCGATTGACTTTGGCACTCGTAACGGACAGTTTTTCTGCGCATGTAAGGCTTTGTTCACATCTTCGTCGGGACTCCGTTCAAGGGTTCGGTCGGAGCACTCCGTCAGGGGGACCCCGTGAACGGAGTCCAAACTGAAACAAACAGAAACCATATGTTTCCATTTGCATCACTATGACGGATCCGGTGTAAATGGTTTCCATTTGTCACCGTTGTTTAACCCCTTCCCGACATGCGCCGTACATGCGGGAGAGCCGGCACCATCACCGCGGGGTGACAGCTGTATTATACAGCTGGCACCCTCCTGTAACTGCCAGGACCGGAGCTACTCTCCGATCCGGCAGATTAACCCCTCAGATGCTGCGCTCAATAGAGCACAGCATCTGATAGGTTTTCACCCGATCGGCAACCCAGTGATGCAATCGCTGGGTTGCTGTGGCAATCGGACGCCAGAAAATGGCGTCCGAGTCTGCCTTGTACGGGAGCCCATGAGGACCCGCCTTCGGCGTGTCCTCCTAGGCTTGCTGTCAGTGAATAACTGACAGCGCTAATACACTGCACTTCGTATGTAGTGCAGTGTATTAGAGTAGCGATCGGGGCATCAGGCCCTCATGTCCCCTAGTGGGACAAGTCAGAAAAGTAAAAAAAAGATAATAAAAATGTGGTAAAACAATAAAAACACACACATTTCAAATAAAAATAAAGCTAAACTGACTTTTTTCCCATAGTTAGTCTTTTATTATGGGAAAAACCGTAAAAATTAAAAAAACTATACATAATTGGTATCGCCGCGTCCGTAACGACCCAAACTACAAAACTATTATGTAATTTATCCCGCACGGTGAACGCCGTAAAAAAAAACCATGAAAAACAACGCCAGAATCTTTGTTTTTAGGTCACATCTCCTTCCAAAAAATGCTATAAAAAGTGATCAAAAAGTCACATTTACTCCAAAATAGTACTAATAAAAACGGCAATCCGTCCCGGAAAAAATAATCCCTGACACCGTTTCGTGCACGCAAAAATAAAAAAGTTATGGGTCTTAGAATATGGCGACAGAAAACAAATGATTTTATAAAAAAAGTGATTTTATTGTGCAAAAGCTGCAATACATAAAAAAAACTCTATAAATTTGGTATCGCCGTAATCGTATCGACCCGCAGAATAAAGCTAACATGTAATTTAGGGCGCACTGTGGATGCCGATAAAAAAAACAATAAAAAACGATTCCAGAATTGCTTGTTTTTGGTAATTTCCTTTACCAAAAAATGAAATAAAAAGTGATCAAAAAGTCGTATGTGTTCTAAAATGGTACCAATAAAATCTACAGCCCGTCTCGCAAAAAACAAGCCCGCACACCGCTCAATCAACTGAAAAACAAAAAAGTTACGGCACTAGTAATGCGGTGATGAAAAAACATCTCAATGCGCAGGCCGGAGGGGAACATTCCTTCAGTTTCAGGACCCTAGTATTTAGGTACTAGGAAAGGGAATGGACACAGAACATCCGCTGGAAGCGAGAGTGCCCGTATTATACCAGCGCAAAACTTTCCCAGTAATATTTCCCAAACTACGAAGGAGAAAAAGTCCCCAAAAGGTGCAGAGCGTTACAAAGGAGGGATAAGAAAGAAAACCGTTTATCAGTGTGACACCGACCTGTGCATAACGGATCGCGTCACAGCGTAACACACATCTATGGATAATTGTATTATTTACCCCATTATTATACCCTCTTATTATGCCCTGATGTTCTCCGCACAGATTACATATACCCTGATGTACTCCGCACAGATTACATATACCCTGATGTACTCCTCACAGCTTACATATACCCTGATGTACTCCGCACAGATTACATATACCCTGATGTACTCCACACAGATTACATATACCCTGATGCACTCCGCACAGATTACATATACCCTGATGTACTCCTCACAGATTACATATACCCTGATGTACTCCGCACAGCTTACATATACCCTGATGTACTCCGCACAGATTACATATACCCTGATGTACTCCGCACATATTACATATACCCTGATGTACTCCGCACAGATTACATATACCCTGATGTACTCCACACAGCTTACATATACCCTGATGTACTCCGCCCAGTTTACATATACCCTGATGTACTCCGCCCAGCTTACATATACCCTGATGTACTCCGCACATATTACATATACCCTGATGTACTCCGCACATATTACATATACCCTGATGTACTCCGCACAGATTACATATACCCTGATGTACTCCGCACAGATTACATATACCCTGATGTACTCCGCACATATTACATATACCCTGATGTACTCCGCACAGATTACATATACCCTGATGTACTCCGCACAGATTACATATACCCTGATGTACTCCGCACAGCTTACATATATCCTGATGTACTCCGCACAGATTACATATACCCTGATGTACTCCTCACAGCTTACATATACCCTGATGTACTCCTCACAGCTTACATATACCCTGATGTACTCCTCACAGTTTACATATACCCTGATGTACTCCGCACAGCTTACATATACCCTGATGTACTTCGCACAGCTTACATATACCCTGATGTACTCCGCACAGATTACATATACCCTGATGTACTCCGCACAGCTTACATATACCCTGATGTACTCCGCACAGCTTACATATACCCTGATGTACTCCGCACAGATTACATATACCCTGATGTACTCCACACAGCTTACATGTACCCTGATGTACTCCACACAGCTTACATATACCCTGATGTACTCCGCACAGATTACATATACCCTGATGTACTCCGCACAGCTTACATGTACCCTGATGTACTCCACACAGCTTACATGTACCCTGATGTACTCCGCACAGATTACATATACCCTGATGTACCCTCACATATTACATATACCCTGATGTACCCTCACATATTACATATACCCTGATGTACTCCGCACAGATTACATATACCCTGATGTACTCCGCACAGATTACATATATCCTGATGTACTCCGCACAGATTACATATACCCTGATGTACTCCGCACAGCTTACATGTACCCTGATGTACTCCACACAGCTTACATATACCCTGATGTACTCCGCACAGATTACATATACCCTGATATACTCCGCACAGATTACATATACCCTGATGTACTCTGCACAGCTTACATATACCCTGATGTTCTCCGCACAGATTACATATACCCTGATGTACTCCGCATATATTACATATACCCTGATATACTCCGCACAGATTACATATGCCACCACATTATAAACTGAAATACCAGCAAAACCCCAAACAGAACTGTTACCAAGCAAAATCCATGCTCAAAATGGCGGTCTATTCCTTCTTAGCCCTATAGTGTGCCCAAACAGCAATTTATGGCCACAAGTAAGGCATTACCATACCCGGGAGAACCCGCTTAACAATTTATGGGGTAAGATTCTCTAGGGGCACAACATCTTGTGCGGTGAATGGGCAGATCAGTGGCAAAATTGCAATTTTCACTTTGCACCATCCACTGCGTATTCATTTCTGAAAAACACCTGTGATGTCTAAATTCTCACTACACCCCTTGATAAATGCCTTTAGGGGTGTAGTTTCTAAAACGGGGTCACTTTTGTTTGGTACATCAGGGGTTTTGCAAATGCAACATGGCGTCCGCAAACCATTCCAGCAAAATCTACGCTCCAAAAGATAAGTACCGCTCCTTTTCTTCTGAATGCTCCCATATACGTAAATAGCCTATTATAACCACATATGGGGTGTTACCGTACTCGGGAGAAATTACTTTACAAATGTTGGGGTGCTTTTTCTTCTCTATTCCTTGTAAAAATGAAAAATGTTGATCTAAAACTACATCTTGTTGGAAAAAAAAAATATTTTTCATTTTCATAGCTTAATTCTAATTAATTCAGCAAAAAACCTTTGGGATCAAAATTTTCACTATACCCCTAGATGATTCCTCAGGGGGTGCAGTTTCCCAAATGGAGTCACTTTTGGGGTGTTTCCACTGTACTAGTACTACAGGGGCTCAGCAAATGTGACATGGCGCCCAGACACTATCCAAAATCCAAATGGTGCTAGTTCCATTCTGAGCCCTACCGTGTGTCCACACAGCCGTTTATGACCACATGTGGGGTATTGTTTTACTCGGGAGAAGTTGCTTTACAAATGTTATGGTGCTTTTTCTCCTTCAGTCCTTGTGGAAATGAAAAAAAAATACCTAAACCTACATTTTATTTGAAAAAATTTACATTTTCATTTTTACGGCCTACTTCCAATAAGTTCTGTAAAACACCTGTGGGGTCAAACTGCTCACTATACTCCTAGATAATTTCCTCATGGGGTGTAGTTTCCAAAATTGGGTCACTTGTTGGGGGTTTCCACTGTTTTGTCCCCTCAGGAGCTTTGTAAATGTGACATGGCCTCCGCAAACCATTCCTGCTAAATTTGAGTTCCAAAAGCCAAATGGCGCTCTTTCCCTTCTCAGCCTCGCCGTGTCTCCAAACAGCCGTTTATTACCACATGTGGGGTATTGTTTTACTCGGGAGAAATTTCTTTACAAATTTTATGGTGCTTTTTCTCCTTTAGTCCTTGTGGAAATGAAAAAAAATTAGCTAAACCTACATTTTATTTGAAAAAAATTTAGATTTTCATTTTCATGGCCTAGTTCCAAAAATTTTGCAAAAAAACTGGTCTGTCAAAATGCTTGCTACACCCCTAGATAAATTCCTCGAGGGGTATAGTTTCCAAAATGGGGTCACTTGTTGGGGGTTTCCACTGTTTTGTCCCCGAGGGGGCATTGCAAATGCGACATGGCCTCCGCAAACCATTCCTGCTAAATTTGAGCTCCAAGAGCCAAATGGCGCTCTTTCCATTCTAAGCCCTGCCGTGTGTCCAAACAGCCATTTATTACCACATGTGGGGTATTGTTTTACTCGGGAGAAATTGCTCTACAAATGTTGTGGTGCTTTTTCTACTTTAGTTCTTTTGGAAATGAAAAAAAATTAGCTAAATCTACATTTTATTTGAAAAAATTTAGATTTTCATTTTCATGGCCTAGTTCCAAAAATTTTTGCAAAAAAACTGGCCGGTCAAAATGCTTGCTACACCCCTAGATAAATTCCTCGAGGGGTGTAGTTTCCCAAATGGGGTCACTTTTGGGGGGTTTCCACTGTTTTAGTTCCACAAGACCTGTTCAAAGCTGACATGGTGCCTAAAATATATTCTAATAAAAAGGAGACCCAAAATCCACCAGGTGCTCCTTTGCTTCTGAGGCCGGTGCTTCAGTCCAGTAGCACACTAGAGCCACATGTGGGATATTTCCTAAAACTGCAGAACCTGGGCAATAAATATTGAGTTGCATTTCTTGGGTAAAACATTCTGTGGTACAAAAAAAATGGATTCAAAATGAATTTCTGGAAAAAAATAATGAACTTTGTAAATTTCACCTCTACTTTGCCTTAATTCCTGTGCAATGTCTAAAGGGTTAAGAAACTTTCTAAATGCTGTTTTGAATACTTTGAGGGGTGCAGTTTTTAAAATGGGGTGACTTATTGGGGGTTTCTAATATCTAAGGACCTCAAAGCCACTTCACAACTGAACTGGCCCCTGTAAAAATAGCATTTTGAAATTTTCTTGAAAATGTGAGAAATTGCTGCTAAAGTTCTAAGCCTTGTAACGTCCTAGAAAAATAAAATGATGTTCAAAAAACGATGCCAATCTAAAGTAGACATATGGGGGATGTTAGTTAGCAACATTTTTGTGTGGTATAACTGCCTGTCTTACAAGCAGATACATTTAAATTGAGAAAAATGCAAATTTTTGCAATTTTTCGCTAAATTTTGGTGTTTTTCACAATTAAATACTGAATGTATCGGGCAAATTTTGCCGGTAACATAAAGTCCAATGTGTCACGAGAAAACAATCTCAGAATCACTTGGATAGGTAAAAGCATTCCGGAGTTATTACCATATAAAGTGAAACATGTCAGATTTGAAAAATGAGGCTCTGTCAGGAAGGTCAAAAGCGGCCAAAGAGGGAAGGGGTTAAGGGCTCCATCGTTTTTACGGAATGAATAGCGCGAAAACGTTTGACAAACGGAAACCATTTTCACCGGGTCCATCACAATTGAAATCAATGGTGATGCAAATGGAAACCTATGGTTTCGGTTTGTTTCAGCTTGGACTCCAACTTGGGTTTCCCTGACTGAAAGCTCCGACGGAACCCATGAACGGAGCCCTGACGCAGATGTGAACTAAGCCTAAAAATACCCTTACTGTCTTTAGCGACAACAATGTTTTATCTTTTTTGGGGGAAATCACATGCAGGTGTATAACAAGTAATCATATGGCCCCACAGCAGAAACTACAACGGGGCCCCACATAGTTATGTTTACCCGGGTGTGCTCAGAGTTAAACATTTCTTTGACATGTACAGATGTAGCCGTCTTTACCTGGACTTTTAACGCATTAAATAAACAATGGCTGGATCTCTTATCTTTACTTTTTCAATGACTTTTTCAATGGCTTTTGTTGTGTGATATCAAGCTGCAGCAAGTTATCAGAACCAAGTTAAAGATGGCTACATCCCGTATTTAATAACATGATCAATCATATAAAATATACAATAAAGAGATTTCTACTTTTTTATTTTCTATCATCAGAGTTCTTGTATATTTTGCACTTCTCTGGAGTGATCTACATATTCAATGTGGTAGTTAAGCTGTCGTTTACCCAGAGCAAAGATACCCCTCCTAAAACCCAGCACCCAATGCACATACCCCACCAGTACATACGTATTTCCCCAGTTCCCTAGGTGTCTGCCATTTTCCAGCTACAGTTTACTGCACCTCACATCCTCTAAGAGCCAAGGTGGGGCCCCCTAGCTCATGGACCCTGTGCCAGCTGCTATACCTACTAGAATTTGATGTTTTTGTGGGATCTGATGTTCATTTTTTTTTCCTGTATCGGGAGAGAAGGGTAGCATCACCCATTAATTGGTACATGTTTCCCTTTTTTCTAATTTTGCCGGTGGATGAGGAAGTGTAGGGGGTTCGCTCAGGAAAAGTGATAGTGTTGAGCCTATTTTGCTTTTCATTAAATAAAATATAGCTATTAATATACACCGTTCAGCCATAACATTAATGCCACCTGCTTGATATTATGTAGGTCCCCCTCCTGCTACTAAAACAGCTCTGACATGTTGAGGCATGGACTCCACAAGACCTCTGAAGGTTCCTGTAATATCTGGCACCAAGACCTTAGCAGCAGATTATTGAAAGGGGTTGTACCAGAATTTACAATTATCACCTATCCATGGCCCCACCGCTGAGACCCCCACTGATTATGAGAACGGGGATCCCGGACCCCAAGTTCCTCCTCACTGCACCCCCTGCAGTGAAACGGAGCTTGAATGTAATGTCGGTTGGGCATGCATCTGACGCTTTTTTCAATGTCTATGGGACTGACGGAAAAAGCCGAGCATTATGGAGTGGCAGCGTGTATTCTCGACTGCCGCTCCACTCAAAGACCTCCTCACTGCAGTTCGGGACCCCTGTTCTCTCGATAAGTAGGGGTCCCAGCAGTGGGGCCTCTAGTGATAATAAAATTATCACCTATCCTGTGGGTAGGTGATAATTGTTGATTCTAGTACAACCCCTTTACGTCCCGTAAATTTCAAGGTGCGTAATCCATGGATCAGATTGATAATCAGATTTGGATCTGTGGATTTAAACGGCCAAATAAACAAATTTAACTCTTTGTCATGTCCCTCAAACTATTCCTGAACAATTTTTGCAGTAGGCAGGGCACATTATCCTGCTGAAAGAGGCCACCGCCATTTGGGAATACAGTTGCCATGAAGGGGGTACTTGGCCTGCAACGGTGTTCAGGTTAGGTGATACGTGTCAAAATAACAACCACATAAATGCCAGGACCCAAGGTTTCCCACAGAACATTGCCCAGAGTATCACACTGCCTCCGCCGGCTTGTTTTATTCCCATAGTGCATCCTGGTGCCATCTCTGATGCGCCACACATTCACCAGGGCCAATCACATGGTGTAAAAGAAAATGTAATTCTTCGGGCCAGGCCATCTTATTCCATTGCTCCATGGTCCAGTTTTGATCTTCACATTGTAGGCACTTTCGGCAGTGGACAGGGGTCAGCATGGGCACTCTGACAGGTCTGCGGCTATTCAACCTCATATGCAGCAAGATGTGATGCACTGTGTGTTCTGACATCTTTCTATCATAGCCAGCAGTAACTTTTTCAACAACTTGTGGGTACAGTAGCTCTTCTACCAGATGGACTAGCCTTTGTTCCTCACGCAGATCAGTGAGCCTTGGGCGCCTATGACCATGATTCCAGTTTACTGGTTGTCCTTCCTCGTACACACTTTTGGTAGGTACTAACCACTGTATACCGGGAACACCCCACAAGACCTGCTGTTTTGGAGATGCTGTGACCCAGTCATTTAGCCGTTTTTCCTGCTACCAACACATCAACTTCAAGAACTGACTGTTCACTTCCTGCCTAATATATCCCACCCCTGACAGGCGCGATTGTAGCAAAATAGAAAATGTTATCCACATGTCAGGTGTGCTTTTTATGTTATAGCTGTTATATTGCTTGTACATGTCTGGTATTGTAGCTCAGCCCTACTGAAGTGAATAGGACAGAGCTGTAATACCAGGCAAAGCCCCTGGACAAGGGTGGCGCTATTTCTGGGGAAAAGAAAATAATTTTTTCTAATCTAAGACAACTTCTTTGACACTAAAAACATTCCAAGTTCCAAAATAAACATTCATAAAATACACCATAGGGAATGTGCCAATATGTATCTTCCCCAGAATATGCATGTAAAATAAGGATAGTTTATATATGTTTAGTTCATGCTACATGCCGTACACTTAGCATTAACTTGACGATACTTGAAATTGCACGTTAGGGATTTCATCTTACAATGTTCCATCAAGAAGATAGGGCTTCTACTGTCACAGGTCAACGAGCAGCAGGTATCTATGTTCTCAGCAGTGCTGAGTGATGTGTATTATTTATATTTCAGTATCGGTCAGGCCGGGACCCACAGAGAGGATCGGACAATGTTTCCAACAAGTCGTCAGACAGTGATGTGAGTGACGTGTCTGCTGTGTCCAGGACAAGCAGTGCCTCCCGTTTTAGCAGTACCAGCTACATGTCTGTGCAGTCAGAGCGGCCGCGAGGGAACAGTAAAATAAGGTGAGCAGTGTTATAATGTATTCTATACAGGCCTCGAAAGTAAAGTTAAAGCAACACTCCTGATAAAATTGAGACACTGTGTTATGCCTAGTGCATAGTCTAAAGGGCGGAGCATGACACATGGGTTCAAAGATAGCAATGCGAGAATATCTGTCATGCCCCGCCCCCTCAGACCCTGCACAAGGTATAACACTGTGTCGTAGTGTTGCCTGGAGTGTGAGGTAACGGTAAGATGACAATATATCCGGCTCAATACTCAGTAGTGACTTAGGGTCAGTATTCCACTCAGTGTTAATTAAGCCTTTGGGCCATCAGTAAACCTAAAAACCAAACCCATTGATGCTAACATACTATATTTCTATACATGGTGTTTTCTTTTTTATAAATTTGCCTTTTTTTAACTTGTTGAATTCTTTTTAGTATTATCCGAGCATTCATTTTATTTCCTACATTCTCCACTTATCAATGTCATGTTATTGCCACAGATCATTATTAGTCTAGGGCAGTGGTCTTCAAACTGTGGCTCTCCAGCTGGTGCAAAACTACAAGATCTAGCTTGCACTGACAGCCTGCAGCGGTATGGGCATGCCAGGAGTTATAGTATTACAACAGCTGGAGTACCACAAGTTGCAGTACAATGGTCTAGGGCAAGTGTAGACAACCTTAGCGAGGTGGAGATCTACTGTTGTAACATTTGAGGGTCTTGAGATCTGCTTGGTACTGAGTTGTGACCGGGCCATGTGGGGAATAGTGTGGAAATTATCATGGGCGTTCCTAGGGTCTTAAAAGACACTTGGCCCTGCATGGATATTACTATTCAAATTAAATTTCTCGCTGCCAAACACACAGGACAGTACAGCACTGATAAGATGCATCAATTATATCCAGTGACTCACAGGGCACATCTTCTCTGATTGGAGTCGTTCTCTTTCCTCATCTCCATTTGGCCCACACTGTCATGATGCTTCTTCCAGCTATGACTCATCTCGGCAGAGTTTGCTTTCCAAAAATCTTTGCGCAGTGAACCCAAATCCAGTACTGCAGAGATAATAGTGACATACCTATAGTCACCCCAAAAATTGCTAGATAGACAGTGCTCCAAAAACAATAGTGCCACACACAAAGTTCTCCCAAAATAATTGTGATTAGACTGTGCTCCCGACTGTAAGTACTGCCACAAATAGCTCCCCACAAAATAAATGAGGATAGTACCCCTGCCACACATAGTTCCCCCAACAATAATGGGACCAAGCAGATAGCGCCCTGATGGTGATATTGCCCCTAACAATGACGCTATCAAGCATATAGTGCCCGAGAGTAATAATGATAGACCATGCCAGCCAAAAATAATTGTGGTCAGCAGTAATAGTGCCCACAAAATAATTGTGCCAGTCAGAGCCCCGATAGTGCCTAGGAGCGTTCCCCTCAATATTAAGTGCCCAAATAGTGTCCCCAACAGTAATAGTGTGAAGTGTCCCCTAAGCATAGTAATCCAGTGCCAAGCAGTGCTGCCATAGTGCCCTCAACCTTATTAGTGCCCACATAGAGCCCCAAAATTATTTTCCAAAGCAACAATAAATTGCGCTACGACATTAATAGTGCCCCCAAGCAAAGTGTCTTACTCTATGTACCAAAAGAAAAAAGGAAAAATGCTCACCTAACCCAGTACCCATGTTGCACACAGCAATGCAGGCTACAGGACGACGCAGGCAGGTGCGCTGAAGTGAACGTGCTTTCCTATGCTAAAGACCTGTTGACTTGTAGACCGCAGGCCTTAAAGGGTCTGTGGTCTACGAGGGTGAACAGTGGGGCAAGGATCCAAAGGCTCCTGAGCTCCGCCACAATTTAAAAGTAACGCTTGACACAGGATCTACTCAGAACTATTCGGCAATTGGCCTGTCCATCACGATCGATGGATTACCGACCCCTGGTCTACGTGGTCAAGATTCAGCTACACCCAGCTACAGAGCTCCACAATTTTCATTCTCCATTATAATCTACCTGGAGCTTAAACTTAATGTAAAATGATGTTTGCTGGATTGTAATAAACCAGCTATATATGGCAGATTAAAGGTTATATAGGGTTTTTCCTGCAAACAAGCTCACTTCACTAATCTGTGTATTATCCCACAGCTGAATTAATTATACCCTTCACCGAAAACTCTTAAACTGGGGTTATTAGAGTCTAAAACTTAACCTTTAATAATTCATTTATTCAAGAAATATGGGTAAAGCCAAAGCAAAGTTTAATAGAATACATATAAATATATGCAAAATGTCCATCATACGCAGTAAAGACTTGGTAACCAAGAGACCAGTGTTAATATCCTATTATACACCTTAATTTCCAATAATTTGTTTCATATCAAAGATTCTTTCTTATGCATTATATATTTGTGTCCTATCTTTCTCTACGGTCAAAAATGATAAACAAACCAAAGACTCCACCGTAGGAATGACCAGCTATCTAGCAAACAAACCAACCAACCTTCTACCAGTAACAGTGCCCTGAAGCTGGCCACACATAATAGATCTAGGTCGGCCGAACGCTCCGATATTTCGTCGGGACCAGCCGATAATCTAATGTGTATGGTGGCACCCCAACTCTCCCCCCAGCGGCAGATGTCAGGGGAGAGAAGGGTCGGGCATGTTGAATTTCGGCCGAGCGTGCATGTGTATGGGGGAGTCGGGAGGTATATCTGTCGGCCAGATCCAGCCGACAGCTATCTAAAGTGTATAGCCAGCCATAGGCTAATAGCAGACTATCTAACTGATAATTGATCTAACTGGCTAACCCTCCCAAAACCCTACGCGTTTCTTCACATTCTTATTTTATGCTGCCGTGAGTCCTCAGGGGTGGGCAGCAAATTATATTAAAGGGGACCTGTCACTAGGTGATATAAGTTCAACTGGTTTACTGACCTGAATAGCAATGTCTCACTGATTCCAGGGAAGTTTTTCTTTATTTCCTGGACCCCCCTTTCCAGAGATACGGCCCACTATTGGTTGGCTCCCTATATGCTGTAGTTAGCCAACAGGGTGGAGCTAGCTTCCTTGCCTCTGATGCTGACCAATCAGCGTGAGGCAGCTTGAGGGGAGTTCACTCCCTGTTGGCTAACTACAGCAAATTAGGCTATAGGGAGCCATTATAACAGTTGGTCATATCTCTGGAACGGGGGGCCCAGGAAAAAAAAAAAGCAACAGCGCTGAAAACAGAGAGACAGCGCTATTCAGGTCTTTAAACCAGTTCAACTTATATGATTTAGTGACAGATCCTTTTTAAGTACTGTGTTGCTGATACAATAGTACATTTCAGACAGTGCTGGAGCACACGATCATGCTATGCGGAGACATAATTACAAGCCGGCTTGCAAGTTTTAGCCTATGATAACCCCAGAGTGTTCAGTGAAGGGTATGATCACAACTATATTATATGTAAGGGCCAGTTCACACAGAGACACGGAAGCCGCATCGGAAAACGCACCAAAAAACGGCTCCCATTGATTTCAATGGGAGGCGGAGGTGTTTTTTTCCCACGACCGGAAAAACCGTCTCGTGGGAATAAGAAGCGACATGCCCTATCTTCGGGCGTTTATGTCTCTGACCTCCCATTGACATCAATAGGAGGCAGAGAAAGCGTACTTCGCTGCGTTTTTTGCAGGCGGTCAATGGCCACGGGTGAAAAACGTGCAAACGATGTGCAGGCAGATCAAAATCTGCCTCAAAATTCCATACGGAATTTTGAGGCAGAATTTTCTGCCTGCAAAAAACTCTGTGTGAACATACCCTAAGACAGGGACTTTAATATTGTATTATTGTTTGGTTGTGCTGTAACAGCATTCACAGACTTCAGACAACAACTTGTATCTTACAATGCCAGTTGCAAAATGCCTCATGACTTTTGTCGGATGAAACAATTTTCACACAATTTATTCTTAGCATACACCAACAATGTGTGATCTTTAGAGGTCCGACGGCTTAGACCCCCATTGATCACAAAAATGGAGAAATTCCGTATCTATGCATCTATGCTTTACATTCAAACAAATGGAGATGAGCCGTGATACGAAATACAATGCATGGATGAGACAGTCTGGAAAAAAGGGGCCACCATGCATATTAGAGGATTTTTTCTTCACTATATAAAAGGACCTGATCTATATAATAGTTGTTTCTCTTCTGCAACTCGCCAATTTTATTCACATTGGTTTCTAGATTTACAGGAGCCGTGACGGATATTACGTGTCTGTTTTGCAATAAAACCTAAAGTATCTTGATTAACTTTATAGACTCTTTACGGTTAATACCATATACCAGTCCTTCTCAATGAATTAGAATATCATGTAAAAGTTAATTTATTTCAGTAATTCAATTCAAAAAGTGAAACTCATATTCTATAGATTCATTACACACAGTGATCTATTTCCAGCATTTTTTTTCTTGTAATGTTGATGATTATGGATAACAGTTAATAAAAACCCAAAATTTAGCGTCTCAGAAAATTAGAATATTATATAAGCCCAATTTCAAAAATCATTTTTAATACTGAAATGTTGTCCTACTGAAAAGCATGTACAGTATCACTGCGCTTGATTGGCCAGCAAACATGCCTGACCTAAACCCCATAGAGAATCTATAGGGAATTATCAAGAGGAAGATGAGAGACACCAGACCCAACAATGCAGACGAGCTGAGGGCCGCTATCAAAGCAACCTGGGCTTTCATAACACCTCAGCAGTGCCACAGGCTGATCGCCTCCATGCCACGCCACATTGATAACACCTCAGCAGTGCCACAGGCTGATCGCCTCCATGCCACGCCACATTGATAACACCTCAGCAGTGCCACAGACTGATCGCCTCCATGCCACGCCACATTGATAACACCTCAGCAGTGCCACAGACTGATCGCCTCCATGCCACGCCGCATTGATAACACCTCAGCAGTGCCACAGGCTGATCGCCTCCATGCCACGCCGCATTGATAACACCTCAGCAGAGCCACAGTCTGATCACCTCCATGCCACACCACATTGATAACACCTCAGCAGTGCCACAGGCTGATCGCCTCCATGCCACGCCGCATTGATAACACCTCAGCAGTGCCACAGGCTGATCACCTCCATGCCACGCCGCATTGATAACACCTCAGCAGTGCCACAGGCTGATCGCCTCCATGCCCCGCCGCACTGATAACACCTCAGCAGTGCCACAGGCTGATCGCCCCCATGCCACGTCACATTGATGCAGTAATTCATGCAAAAGGAGCCCGACCAAGTATTGTGGGCATATACTGTACATACTTTTCTGTAGGCCGATATTTCGGTATTAAAAATACATTTTGAAATTGGGTTATTTAATATTCTAATTTTCTGAGAGACTAAATTTTGGGTTTTCATTAACTGTTAGGGTATGTGCACACGACCTCTTTTCAGACGTAATGAAGGCGTTTTAGGCTTCGATTTATGCCTGAAAAGACGGCTCCAATCGTCGGCAAACATCTGCCCATTTCTTGCAATGGGTCTTACGATGTTCTGTGCAGACGAGCTGTCATTTTATGCGTCGCTGTCAAAAGACGGCGCATAAAATTACACCCGCGGCAAAGAAGTGCAGGACACTTTTTGGGATGTAATTGGAGCCGTTTTCTCATAGACTCTATTGAAAACAGAACAAAAACGGCCGCGAAAAACATGAGTTGCTCAAAAAACGTCTGAAAATCAGGAGCGGTTTTCCCTTGAAAACAGCTCCGTATTTTCAGACGTATTTTGTTAATCGTGTGAACATACCCTTACCATAATCAACAACATTAAAAGAAAAACATGCTGGAAATAGATCACTCTGTGTGTAATGAATCTACAGAATATATGAGTTTCACTTTTTGAATTAAATTACTGAAATAAATTAACTTTTTGACAATATTGTAATTCATTGAGAAGGTCTAGTATATATTGTCATAGGCGCAGCACAGTTACTTACTTACATTTTGTCATTACTGCTGATATTTTCAGAAGTCTATATATTATTTTGCATGTCTTCCCCTACGACTCCGTTCCCATCAGCAATCTGCAGTTTCCATCTGGGGTTCCGGGTTTTTTTTCCGCCAAGAATAGCGCAGTCTGCAGCCCTATTCTTGCCATCAAAAATATCGGAACATGGACAGAAACCTAATGGATTTCATTATCACTCAATGGGGTCCGTTTACAAATAGATCTGGTGTAGCTGCCATGGCGGTTATAAATCGCAGCCACGATGCTAGTGTGAACAGAGCCTAACGTGTAGTGTCCTGCATGTCTTCTTTCTTGACTCTAACCCTCATCTTTTCTTTTCTACTTGCATGCTTCTTTTCCTATCCGTTGGGATCGGTAGAAGATTGAGGGAAGTTGGGGAAAGAAGTGATAGAAGAGGGAGAGGGCGGGAAGGGGAGAACCACAAGGACCTGGGCGTTCCTGAGGAGGATGAGGAAGAAGTCAGGCAGGTGGTGGATAGTGAGAAAGTAGTAGAGGAGGCTCAGAGAGCCAGTGAGAACTCAACCAAGAGAGAAAGTGAGGGCTCAATAGATGAAGAGATCCTGCAAGCTGAGAAAGATGGAGAAACGCAGGAACCTGAAGAAAATCACAAAGAAGCTCTGCAAAGGAGGTTGTCAGAGAATGACATCAGGTAACGTGTTCATCCTCACAGTGTAATCCGTCTAGATAGTTTATAGTATTTCCCCGTCTTTCCTAGTATTTGTTCACAATTCCGGTCAGATCTGGTAGTGTCCAACCTATTCATATCATGACCTATTCCATGGCAGCGGTAACTAATATGTCAGGGCAAAGGGTGAATGGACTTGTAATGTGACAAAGCTTTTCTGTTTCAGAAATGTGTTCAGAGCCAGTTGTCACTTCCCCTCCCCCACTCCTTTTGGCAGATTGTACAAAGGGCATTACTCCACAGGGGGCAGCAATGAGCACAGGAGAAAGCTCCTCCCAGGTTAAAGGCATTGTAAGGTCGGGTTCCCATGGGACGGATACGCCGTGTAAAAACCACGCAGCGTATCCAACCTGGAACCCGCAGGACTTTGGTGCGATATTTCGGATGGAAATTCCACAGCGTAATTAAGCGCACTTACCTCCTCCCTCCTTTGACGTCCGCGCCGGCCTCCCTGGATGACGTTTCAGGCCATATGACGCTGTAGTCTGTGATTGGCTGCATTGGTCACATGGGATACAACATCCCAGGAGGCCGGACTGCACGAAGAAGGAGAGCGTTCTGGGTAAGTAAGCTTGTTGAGGTTTTTTTCCGGCGTTGCGATTTTTGCGGCGTAAACGCTGTGAATGTGCCGCAAAAGTCGCAACACATGGCTTTCCGCTGCGGGTTTTGCATCCCCATTGAATTCAATGGGGAAAACCCGCAGCAGAAAATCAATGAAAACGCAGCATAAATTGACATGCTGCAGAATTTAATTCCGCACCGCAGGTCAATTTATTATTGTTTATGCTGCGGTTTTTTTTCCCACAGCGTGAGCATGAGATTTACTAAATCACATCCACTTTGCTGCTACTGTAAACGCTGCGGAATTTCCAAACAGAATTCCGTTGCGGAAATTCCGCAGCGTTTACACTAAGTGGGAACCCGGCCTGAAATGTTTACACCATCCTGAAGTATGATCAGAAAAACATCACATTATAAAAGTTTTTAGCAAAACATTTTTGTATCTTTTTCTAACTAAGGTTTGGCATATCTGTTGTGTCATTGGTGACTGGAGTTGTTCTTTAAGTTGATTGCCCTGAAAAATTAATCTGCGAGTTTTAGAAGATGCTCAGATTTAGTTAGGAAATACGAAATTTAATGTATGTACATGGAATATGCAAAAATGAGTATAAACTATATAAATAGGCGTTTTTGAAATTCGAGCAACAAACATGTTGCTCGAATTTCCACCCTCAAACTTTACATATTTACTATTGCATATTGACCTGCAATTTTTATTAAATACAATGAGCCTCATTTATTTAAACTGTCCATGTTAACCATAGCAACCAATCAGAGCTCAGCTTTATTTCTTATACTGCACTGGAAAAATGAAAGCTGTGATTGGGTGATAAGAACAACAATAATAATTAATAAATAAATAAGGTCTATTGTTTTCATGATTTGGGGATAAAAGTCCATATAAAACCCCTTTCATTGGACACACTTTTATCTATAAAAGTCAATTCTGATGGAACCTTAATCCACAAAAATATATTAGTATTTCTTATGACGTCATTTAATTCCCTCCCCCCCCCCCCCCGCAGAGCTATAGTGTTTGATAAATATTAGAAAATTTATTTTTATATTAATTTCCTAATACACTAGTATTATTAGATATGCTCTTTTTCAGTAATAGAGCTTTGTGTGTGCATGTATAAATGCATATGACTGCGGATGCCTGCAAGACACTGTTGAATTTACAGCAGTCTGTAGGAAGAGATCCATTAACAGCTCCATTATGCTGGAGTGACCATTGCTGATAGCCTGCAGTGATAGCAGGGTGGGTAGCTATAGAAAATGTGATTTCCTATAGCTGCTATATGACTGTACTATACTGGACTCTGGGCTGTACGTTTTACTAAATATTAGGAAATTGCTTTAACCCCTTAATGACCAGCCTATTTTAGGCCTTAAAGGGGTTGTCCGAGATACCATCATATTTTCAAAAACCCCTTTAATGCATGTAATTTATAAATGTAAATACATTTGTAATATACTTACATTTTCCAAATTTCCCAGATCCTGCCGTGGGGAACTTGACTGGTGACGTCACTCTCTGCACTGGCTCTGCCGCTTTGTTGATCTTGAATTCTTTGCCGGGTATACGACACGTCACTTGTCACGTGGTGTATATCGGCTTGTTCTGCTTCACAGCCCGTAACGCGCATGCTCTGTCACTGCTGTTCTAGCGGTCCCTGCTGTTCTAGAGATAACAGCAGGGGCCGTGCATGCGCGTTACAACAGAACAACCCGATATAGAAGGCATTAACCAGAAGCAGACCTGGGCGCCTTTATTAGGAGATCGCATAGCAGGGTGCCGGTGGGGTGAGAGATGGAGCCCCCTCCCTCCCTCTAAAACCTCTCAGATGTGGAGCTCGCCTTTGTGCACCGCATCTGAGGGGTTAAATGAGCCGGATCGATACTGATATCGATATCTTGCCCGTTCGAGCAGGTCTGCTCCCAGCCCCCAGCTACCTCCGTTAGCTGAGAGCAGGGAGATTTAACTGCTCCCCGCTTTGTTTATTTATTCCGATGCAGCGCCGTAAAAAGGCTACCACATCGGAATAAAGCCCGTTAGTGGCCGCTGTAAAAACACTAATGGGCGGTCACTAACGTGCCAATTTCCTAATATTTGTATATTAGCCTTTTTAGACTGCTTTCAATAGGCCATAATTCGGCCACATTTTAACCCCTAGCCGCATGAGTCAGTAACTATACATTGTCGCGGGAGGTTACTTCCCACACGAGGTCGTATAGTTAATTAGTCGTTACCGGTGCACACTGTCGGTGACAGTGTGCACTGGGAACCGGGAGTTCAGATGTCTCCGACAGCTGACACTCCACTCTTGCCTGCCAGCGCTCTTTTGCCGCTGATTTTGGCAATTAACCCCTTAAATATGGCGATCGGTTGAAATCGCAGGGTTTGTCGATGGGGTTAGCATGTCAAACGCTGGTCCTGATAGGCTTCACGTCAGAGTGACAGGAAGTCACTGTGTCGTTCCCGATTACACACTGTCGGCGGCGACAGTGTGCATCGGGAACCGGGAGTCAGCTGTCCCCGACAGCTGACACTCCGGTTTTGCCGATGAGCGGCTCATCGGCGCTGATGAAGGCAATTAACCCCTTAAATGCGGCGATTGATTGCGGCATTTAGGGGGTTTGTAGCACATTAGCAAAACCCATTCAATCTTGGGGGTTGCCATGGCAACCGGAGGCCAGACAACGGCCCCGGGTCTGCCATGTATGGAAGCCTATGAGGACTAGTCTCTGGCTGGTCCTCATAGGCATGCTGTCAGAGGGACTGTGACGTCACACTGACAGTTGGAATAAATTACACTACCTAGGTAGTGTAATGTATTCCAGCAGCGATTAGTGCTGCAGGTCAAAAAAGAAAGTGTAAAAAGTAAAAAAAAAAGTTTATAAAAATGTTTTATAAAAGTGTAAAAATAAGTTGTTTTTTTCCTATTTTAAGTCTTTTATTATTGGAAAAAAATAAAACGTTAAAAAAAAAGGTACACATCTTTGGTATCACCGCGTTCGTAACGACCCAAACTATAATGGTATTTTTCCCGCACGTTTAACACTGCAAAAAAAATAAATGAAAAACTATACCAGCATCGCTATTTTGTGGTCCCAAGATATAGAATAAAAAGTTATCAAAAAGTCGCATGTACCCCAAATTAGTACCAATAAAAAACGACCACCCGTCCCGAAAAAACAAGCCCTTACACAGCTTTTTTGACTGAAAAAAAACAAAGTTATGGCTCTCAGAATATGGTGACACAGAAAATAAATTATTTTATAAAAATTTGATTATATTGTGCAAACGCTGCAAAACATAAAAAAAACCTATATACATATGGTATCGCTATAATCGTATCGATCTGCAGAATAAAGTAAAATGTAATTTATTGCGCACGGTGAACGCCGTAAGAAATGAAGAATTTAAAACTCCAAAATCGCTGTTTTTTGGTCGCCATAGTTCTAAAAAAAATTTATAAAAAGTAATCAAGAAGTTAAATGTACCATAAAATGGCACCAATAAAAACTACAGCTCGTCCTGCCAAAAATAAGCCCTCGCACCCGCTCTATTGATGGAAAATAAAAAGAAGTTATGGCTCTTGGAAGGCGGGGAGTGAAAAATAAAAATGAAAAAGCAAAAAAGGATCAGTCCTGAAAAGGTTAATTAATTTCTAATTTAAAAAAAACACTCAGGAGAAATTGCTTTACAAATGTTGGTGTGGTTTTTCTCTTTTATTCCCTCTGAAAATTAAAACAACTCAACATTTTAGTGGACAAAAATGTTGATATTTATTTTCACGGCCTAATTCCACTAAATTCTACAAAAAAAACTGTGGGGTCAAAATGCTACACCCCTAGAAAAATGCCTTGAGGGGTGTAGTTTCCAAAATGGGGTCACTTTTTGGGGGGTTTCGATTGTTTAGGCAGCACAAGACCTCTTCAAACCTGACATGGTGCCTAAAATATATTCCTAAAAAATGGAGGCCCCAAAATCCTCTAGGTTCTCTTTTGCTTCTGAGGCCGGTGTTTCAGTCCATTACCACACTAGGGCCACATGTGGGATATTTCTAAAAACTGCAGAATCTGGACAATAAATATTGAGTTGCGTTTCTCTGGTAAAACCTTCTGTGTCACAGAAAAAAATGTTTTCCAAATTAATTTCAGCAAAAATTTTTTAATTTGTACATTTCACCTCTACTTTGCTTTAATTCCTGTGAAACGCCTAAGGGGTTAAAATAATTTGAATGATGTTTTGAATACATTGAGGAGTGAAGTTTTTAAAATGGGGTGATTTATGGGGTCTTCCTCATATATAAGGCCCTCAAAGCCACTTCCGAACTGAACTGGTCCCTGAAAAAATAGCCTTTTGACATTTTCTTGAAAATATGAGAAATTGCTGCTAAAGTTCTAAGCCTTGTAGCATATACAAGGTTGAAGTGAACCACAACCATCCTGACCCTATAGCAGAAATCCCTGAAGTGTACCTCAAAGGGGTCGACTTTATAATGCTTACTCTGGTAATTCCATCGGTTAACCTATCAAATCTGAAGCGCGTTTTAACCACAACTACCTTGGACTGCAACACGAGGAACGTTCTCCCAATGGTTGGTCCCAGAGAATAAGAATTTTATGAAATATTCTGTGGATATCCAGAAAAGTTTAGGTTGCAGAAAATAAACACAAAATTAATAGATCGAAAACTACTTTAATTAAATCTCACAGATCATTTAATGCATCGTATTGCTACCCTTGTGGTTGCTTTAAGTATATAAGAATTTTCTCCATTATTTTTTTGGGGTAGCTCCTATTTAACAATCCATATTTACAGCACTTGAATTAATGCAGAATTATTAATTATACTGTCATGAAATAGCTTTCCATTAAGTGAGGGTAACTCCACTTACAAATACTGACCAATTTTGTGAACGAAACAGAACAATGAAGTTGAGCGCCATAATTTTACGCTGCATGTAAACAAGACTCTGCGTCCACCAGTCCCACTTTCATATGCTGTATCTTGGTATAGAGAACTGGTTGACATCCAGCAGACGGAATGCGATCTGGTTTGCTGACATTACCTAATCATCCAGGTACGGTTTGTATCCAGCGTTCACTCCTGTAAAAAATTAGTTTCAAAGAAAATATGTAAATCACTCAATTGGAATGGCCACCCACTCTGTGGCACAGATTGCGCAGATTTACATAAGTACATCTTAAATCATTGACCTCATATAACATATTGTACTACAGTTGTAATATGTGCTGGAAGGACCAAGCCGTAGACTAGTTCAGGCCTCTTTTTGTGGTTATAAGACAATTGAGACCCCTGATGTGGACTTTAGACTGGAGACTCCCATTAGTTGAAGGTAATGAGGATACAAAAACATCACGCCTTCCTTATCCATAGACTCTAGAACCTCCGGGACCTGCTACTTTTTTGAGGTTTCTCATAAACGTGTTTTCTTTGCCATGTCATCTCCTGATGGCCCTCTTACGCAGTTACCACCCATGTCCTGCGAATCTCTTAATCTTTCCATACACAACTGGCTCTGCCACTCAATTGGATCATTCCTGTTCAAGGGGCAAAGAATGTTGCAAGTTTTCACTGCAACATCATTAATAAATTGGTCTCATTGTGTCCTAGTAGCAGTGTGCACGGAGCTGAGGGCCACTCTCAAGCTTTTGGAACACAATGTACAATGTCGGACTGGCCTACCATAGGGTCCAAAGGGCACCCAGCTTCCCAGCCAATAACAAAGTCTAGCCACAGCGGAGCCCATGAGGTCTAGGAAGGTCAATCCAATGTCAAGATGACCATGGAGCAGATCCATACTACTGGGGTTTAGCACTTTTTGGGTCACATCACAATAACTTATAAGACTCTGTTCGCACCATAGTCATGGCTACCATTATTACTGGAGTCATGACATTTATGATAAATCCGTTAAGTAACAGATCCTGAAGTATCTCGTTACTGTGTAATGGGTCCATCAGGTTTCCTACACTATACTGGCCATCAGAAAGCAACGTAAACATGATGGAATGAGCCATAACACCAGTGTGAACAGAGCCTGACAATATGACCTAAATTTGCAATAATAGCGGCAGAGATTACAATGAACAATTACTTGTTTGGTTATCCCTCCGAATAATTTTCCATGGAACACACAATGTATCTCAGTCCAACACTGACAAAATATATATAAATATGTGGGAGATCTTTTTGTGTTTTGGCCTAGAAAATAACAGTGTAGTTACCGAAATCCATGTCATTCAAGAAAGATCAAAGCAACATTAAGCCAAACTCATTTTAAAGGGTTATTCCCATCTTCACTTTTAAAAATGATTATCCCTAAAACAAATTTTCTATTAAAAATAAACATGTTATACTCCTTCACAATGTTTTCTTAACTCCTCTTTTCCAGATTTCCATGGCATGGTGCTGCTCCTGGCTTTGCTGATTTAGTGGGCTCACCACGATCTTACTGTACTTAAGGCCCTTTTAGACCGGCCGATAATTGGCCGGTGCAGCGAGCGCCGATCAACGAGAGATCGTTGATCGGTGCTCCGATTGCTCGTCCCCATACGTTGTTATCATGTCGGAAACACGTCTCCCTGTTTACACTTCTATAGCACTGCAGAGAGGTGGCCGGGTCAGGAGCTCCTGTGCATGCTCTTCAAATGTTCTTCATGCCACTGCTTCAGAATCTCGGCAATGTAAACTCAAAAAGGGACCTGAGATACAACAGAAACAATATCTCAAGAACCAAACAAAAAATAAAGA
This sequence comes from Rhinoderma darwinii, assembly GCF_050947455.1. Classification (NCBI taxonomy): domain Eukaryota; kingdom Metazoa; phylum Chordata; class Amphibia; order Anura; family Rhinodermatidae; genus Rhinoderma; species Rhinoderma darwinii. Next base: position 39,571,790 of record NC_134691.1, on the reverse strand, counting down.
TATTGGCAGATATTCAAAACTTTACATAAGGAACACATTTAAAGAGGCTCTGTCACCAGATTTTCAAACCCCTATCTCCTATTGCAGCAGATCGGCGCTGCAATGTAGATTACAGTAACGTTTTTTTTTTTTTCAAAAGCGAGCATTTTTGGCCAAGTTATGACCATTTTTATATTTATGCAAATGAGCCTTTCTTATGTACAACTGGGCGTGTTTAAAGTTATGTCCAACTGGGCGTGTATTGTGTTCGTTACATATGGGCGTTTTTACTTGTTTTACTAGCTGGGCGTTGTGAATGGGAGTGTATGATGCTGACGAATCAGCATCATCCACTTCTCTTCGTTACCACCCAGCTTCTGGCAGTTCACAGAAACACAGCGTGTCCTCGCTCATCCGACGCGATGAAGTTCCTGTGGGAGGAAGTGAGTGACGTCACAGCGTGATCTCTGGAGAACACGCTGTGTGTCTGTGCACTGCCAGAAGCTGGGTGGTAACGAAGAGAAGTGGATGATGCTGATTCGTCAGCATCATACGCTCCCATTCACAACGCCCAGCTAGTAAAACAAGTAAAAACGCCCAGATGTACACACACAATACACGCCCACTTGGACATAACTTTAAACACGCCCAGTTGTACATAAGAAAGGCTAATTTGCATAAATATAAAAATGGTCATAACTTGGCCAAAAATGCTCGTTTTTGAAAAAAACAAAATGTTACTGTAATCTACATTGCAGCGCCGATCTGCTGCAATAGGAGATAGGGGATTGAAAATCTGGTGACAGAGCCTCTTTAAATATGTCCTTGTGATGGGAATACCCCTTTAAGACCAAAAAAGCAATATAATCATATAAAGAACCACTGTAGGCCTATTCAGGGAGTCCATACTACAGTATGTTATGTAAAACCAAGCTCAATATAACATCGAGTTTATTACAGACACTTTTTTAGTTCATGATTAAGCAGAATTAAATGTGTAATATAACAAAAGTTTAGAACCCTTTTAGCTTTTACTTTTTCCTTAGTAAAAAACCATTATTATTGCTCAAATTTCCCTTTTCATGGCAGATTTGTTTAATAAAGTTTTGTTGTTTTCTCTCTAATACCTTGTGCATGAGAGATCCTATGTTACATTATGTCCCTACCGGCCATCCAGCTGCAAGGTCTTGTACGCCACATCACGAATAATGGACTATTGCAGTATCACATAGGTGAATTTATTTCGGGAAAGTATATTAGGTCTCGGTAAAGTCTTGTGCGCTGTAGTCATAATAATTTAAGAACCATGGTCCCCTTCATCAATGTGAAGTGACAGATGCACACTGGTGCCGTTCCCCGAAGCCTAGTTACCATAGAAACTTCTCTCGCTTACATCATACGTGTCCCGAAACTGCTGCTATTGTTCACTATTTCTAGCAATATGGGAGAAATAAGGAGAAAAGTTGCAGAAGATGAGATTAACCCCTCCGACATCAGAGCACCTATGATATGCTCAACTAGCAAATGCCACAAGATCCAGGAAATTCAAGTCATAATTTAATGGAAAGATTAATAAATGAACCTTAAGATTATCATTTGCGTTACCTATAATTCCTACATGTGGGTGGAAGGATCAAAAATTTTCATAGATCTCAAATAATAATGTCGATCATGTAGTCACTAAATAGTGCATACACTATTTCTCCTACAGTATAATGCAATCTACAGTCTAGTACAATAGCCATAAATATGTTTTCTTCATACTATCAAATCTGTCTAATGGACAACCCCAATTATTGACTGATCAAAGGGGGTCTTACAGCCGGGGGCCCCAGCAATAAGTTGTTATTAACCGGGGACTCTATTGGGTCTCCAGTGCTTTCAAATATCCTTAAAGAAGACCTGTCACCTCTCCTGATGTGTCTGTTTTAGCTAGTATATCCCATGAAACAACAATGCTGGAGCATCATTTCAAATAACTTTACGTTGTGCCATTCCTCTGTTATGCCTCCTGGAAGTTTATGAATAAATTGACTACTGGGTGTTACCAGTTGGGGGTGTGTCTCTACACAGACTGACCATGTCCAATCAGTGCTAATACGGTGAGACTGTGTTGGAACACGCTCTTTGACAAGGGGAATTATAACACCCAGTTGTCAATGTATTCATACATTTCAAGAAGGAACAGTACAATGCAGAGTTCTAAGAAAATATTTTCCAGAATTGTTATGGGGAATAGAAGTATTTAGTAAAGGTGACAGGTCCTCTTTAAGGCCATAATTCAGCATTTTGCTTTAGCTAGTACAGAGGGTCCTAATTGAGGAACCCCAATCTATTCGTTCATCATGATCTAAAATCCCTCTAACAGTTACCTGTACTATTACAGAATCACTTAAAAGGCGCTTTCTGGGATTTACCATTGATTGTCTATCCCTGGAATAGGCCATCGATGTGTGGTCAGTAGGTGTCCGACCACGGGACTCTGAATGGGCACATATGGCATTTGAATAGGTTGTGTCTAGTTTAAATGATGAGATCCAGTGCTCCCACTAAGACCATGTTATTCTTGAACATGTTCGTAGATATTATAATAATACCAATGTTTGTAATCCCCTAAGAGACCATTAAACTCAGATTGACATATTTATGCTTAAAGATCTCTATCTACTATAGGAAAGCGTTTGCTCTCTTCCTCTGCTGCTTATTACTACATTTCAGAAGCAAAGTATTTGCTGATATAACGGAATTCAATGACGTGTATTCCTGGCGTAATAACTGCTAGGACATCTTTCCTGCACATGCCTTTCATGCTATCTTGAGACCCATGAATGGTGTAGAGATGGTTGTTAACGCGGAATTGATTCATCCTTATACAGAGATGTTGGCACAGTGCCCTCAGCCAAAATGCCGAACAGTGGAATGGCAACACAGGCCTACAGTTTATCTCAGCGTGGAAAATGTCTCGACCTCAATCCATACAGCCGGTTGTACTCTGCTTATAAACATCACGGGATGAGGATTCTTGTAGAAAACGTCCTCAGGGATAACAGTTGTAGGATATTAAAGGTACTCAGGATTACTCTACCTACTCTCCATCTCCCCCCTGGCAGGAAGAACAGTCTATCCTGCATACAGCCTATAAAGGTTGGTGAAGAAATTACACTAGTTTCTTAACCACTTTTCTTAAATTTTCCGGGCAACAAAAATATTTTCAACCATGCATTTCTCGAATTACACGCCACCTATTCACGTAAAAAGAATTGTCCTTGTCTGCTTATTTCTCTGCAGAACATCTTCATGTCTATAGCCATCTCTAATATACCACATTGAAGGGGGTCTCAACCTCTGGACCCCTGGATTTCTTGGTCATGATTTGAATTCTGGTTCTCACTAAAGGTGAGTACCAGGTTCCTGGTCATTAGTAACGATGGGAGTCTCATGGAGCAGTCCTCACCAATGTGGTAATTTTAGAGTTACAAAAAAATATTTTGCACCTTAAACTGATTCCTTTTAATGCTTAAAGTTTTACTTTCTTAGGGACAATTAGTGGTGAATTACGCCTCAATTAGGGATGATCGTAAAATTCCTCTGAAACGAGGTGAAATCTTGATTTCATGTTGACCCCTAGTAAATAGATTGGTGTTCACCTATTAGAAACTGGCAAGGGCCTGTCCGAATTTGAACCTTCACCACAAGATGCCCCATGAACATGTATCCGTCCTTGCGTTGTGTTCCTAGTCTGGAGTTAAGAGCAATCGCCGTTCTTTCTATTGATTTTCTCTTTTGGAAACTTGCACTGGCAGAGCTCATAGAGTGTAAACGCCTTGTTAAACTAGTTCTTAGATTCTGCCTGATTTTTTTTCTGAAACAGAACAAGACATTAATAAATAAAGATGGTCTCACATTCCCAAACCCATGGAGAATGAGAAGCATTACTTTGATTACAAACGTATATACAGTCTTTTGCTGTCTGTTGTGCAATATGTTGAGTCCTATATATTCATACTTAAAGAGGATCTCTTAATTTTTGTAAATACTTGTACTCCCCATGAAATAAAACTTCTGGAGCATATTTTCTTAGAACTCTACGTTGTGCCATTCCTCTGTTATTTCTTCTGGAAATGTATGAATAAATTGACAACTAGATGTCAAAGGGGCGTGTACCTGCACAGTCTCATTCTGTCAACACTGATTGGACAGTGTCAGTCTGTGAAAGGACACACCCCTGACTGTTAACACCCAGTAGTCAATTTATTCATGAACTTCTAGGAGGAATACCAGAGGAACGGCACAATATAAATTTCTAAGAAAAGATGCTCTAGAATTCTTATTTCATGGTGAATACGATTATCTACTAAAACAGACAAATCGGGACAGTGACAGGTTCTCTTTAAAATAGTTGAATAACTGCAAATATATTGCTTTATATTGTACCGATCCTGAAATACATCCTATCATGTACTCCGTTGACATCCAAAGTCAAATTCAAAATTGTGTACGTTTCCTGCTACCAGAGTGCAGTGCATTGTGGGGGCTACGGATGTAAGTTAGACTTAGGAGGGTCGCATGTCTGACTGAAGAGTGTATATAAACCTCAGCAACCAGTTACGGGAAATTAACTGCAACCACAATGGTTATGCAAAAATTTCCTCGTCTTCTATTGGGAGAGAAAGTAACGTTACTCGAATTGTACGGATTTCTCCACGTGATTATAGTATGTTAAGCTCTAATCTAAGTCTATGTGAATACTTGTGTCTAGTGTGTGGTATGGGTTGTAGCCTCTTCTTCCTATTTTTCGGCATTGGCTGGAAACCATCAGTGTTTCATCCTTAAAGGAGGTCATTGACCTAATGCTCCAGACCTACTCGGTAAGTGTCTATTGACAGTGATGAGTCTACAGAGCAGGTGGATCTATTTTCCTGCCAAGAAGTACCTGAGGTCATAGAAGTCAATATCCTACTTGGTGATTGTCTTAATCTGCTTGGAAATAGGCCTGAATGGAGACTACAACACTTAACACAAGTTACATAAGACTATCATGGTGACTGGAGAGGAAGGACCAGGTGTCGATACCTTATGTGATGCATTATAAGTATAGCTTCATGTAGTCATGTCTGTCCTATATTATTTTCTTTTTTCAGTGTTTTCCTTTTTTCACATTTAAATGTTAGAACGTCTTTAAGTCTTCAACTTGTTGGAGTCTGTTTTCCCTAAGCCTCCCATATTTTATCAACTAAAAACTTTGCTTTTCTGTCTTTCCACCCCCCTGTTTTGTGTGCAAACATTATCTGCCAATTGGCTGACAGTGTTTTTACATCCAAAATGCAAAGCAGACAGATGGGCGCCTCGGGGAAGAACATGACTAAAAGTACCAGCATCGGAGGGGACATGTATACATTGGAGAAGAATGATGGCAGCCAGTCCGATACAGCAGTAGGCACAGTGGGTTCCGGCAATAAGAAGAGGAGATCCAGCATCGGCGCAAAAATGGTGGCAATTGTTGGCCTCTCACGGAAAAGCCGAAGTACCTCACAGCTTAGCCAAACAGGTAGGACTTACTTTTAATTCAATTTTGTTTGTACCAATATATTGTATTATGTTTTCTGTATGTGTTTTAGTTAATAGGGCTCAAATAATAGAGCACATCCAGTGGTCGAAATTGGTAATATATAGAGTGTTAACGTCTGGTCCCTGAGCACCAATCCCAGGGGTTGCAGGTTGAGGGATACGTTTGTCCATACATGGTGCTTTAGATGTGGAACAGAGATCTATGTACCTATTCCATACCTATGGATGAGAGCGTGGAAGAAAACCCCCCTCCTCCATAAATGTGGTCCCTGTGATCAATGCTGGGGGACTACCTTTTAATACAGTATAAATAACAAGTCTATAACATGGGATTTGTTCTTCTAGGGGAGCCTCATTTACTGAATTGAACCTCCTTTAAAGTTATGACAATTTATGCCTTTGCTAATATATGTAAAATATGTTTAATCTCAAAAACTTTATATTCAAACAAATCTTTTGTGGGTTACACTAGGTTGAGCTTGACTTATTAAGTGAATGAAGAAATTATTATTTGATCATTTTGATTAATGTAAATATATAATACTATATGGAATTTGCATAGAAGAGAGTGCGGTTTATGGTAATTGAACACGATTTATGTAATACAAGTAGTGGTTCCACCATCTAGTACTCTTAAAGGAGTTGTCCTTTTTGGACAATCTCCAACAATAAGCTGATCACAGGGTGTCCTGGAGATCAGACAGCAAGTTCTCGATTTCCCTGCAGCGCCACCACAGGGGAAGGGAAGCATTACACAGTTCCCTTTGAAATCAATGAGCTGTCTGTATAATGCATGGACCATTCAGAATGAGACACAATCTTTGTATTTTTCTCCACTGTGGCTGATAGATGTAGGTTCTAAATAGGAGACATCCATCTACCCCTTTTAGGTGGCACTTACAATACTGACACTACTCAATTCTAAATAATTTCTTTCTACCTTTCTTAAAGTGATTAGTAATTCCAGATTACAATTAAAGGAATATTTCAGGCAAATACATTTATGTCTGATAGGTGTCGTTCCCACCTATCTGGAAAACAGGGGTCTCGTGACCCAGTTTTGCACTAGCAGAACCCTTAGAGGAGCTGCTGGCTGCATATGTATTCCTCCCTCTCCATTTTTCTGTATTGGAGATATGACAATAGGTGAATATGTTTCCTTTGCTGCTTCTTTATCTCCCATAAAGTATAATGAAGAGGGGGGTGGGGTGGGGGGGGGTCATCTCGTAAAATAAAGTATGATATTTTTGTGTTATAAGTCTCGTTAAATGTTATATATTTATTTGCCTGTTGTAACTACGCAGGATATAATTCTCTCTACGGAGCAGGAAATGTTTTTTTTATGTAATAACAGTAATAAGAATAATTAGATCTACATGACAGCTATTGTTAGCGCATATACAGAAGGGACTGTCAGAAACTGTCATATAATTAAGCAAAAACATAATGTGCCTTCACCCTCCACCAACCTCACCGGTTGCGAAATAACATGTCAGTCATAGAGAAAGGCAACAATAACTAGGCACTAGGTAGGTGCAGGTTGTATGGTGCCCGAACTACAGGGTGCAATGTCTCCTCCATGTAATGGTCCTGGAGTTAAAAAAATGCTCTGGGTTACTTTATACGGAACAAAGAGGGGTTGGTATGTCCTATCCAACATAAGAAACAATGGGGGGAAGTTGGCACACTTTACCTTGACTAAGAGATGATTGAGCTTTGCAGATGTAAGGTTTGCCAACTTCCCCCATTGTTCCTTATGTTGGATAGGACATACCAACCTCTCTTTGTTCCGTATAAAGTAACCCAGAGCATTTATTTTTAACTCCGGGACCATTACATGGAGGAGACACGCACCCTGTAGTTCGAGCGCCACACAACCTGCACCTAACCTAAGCTCGTGGAGGATTATTGTGTGCAACTCAATGTGGGAATGGGGGTGTAACAATAGGCAGCACAGTCACACCCAGGTCCTGGTTCCTGAGGAGGCCCGATGGTCCCTGTACCACATGAATGCCACATGGTAGGTGTGGAGCCATTTACAGAATTTGCATTGAGGCTTCAAGTACCAGCTCTGGTGTGCTACATAGAGGGACATGACCAAGTTTTCTGCTATCTAGCACCGCTATGTGAGTTCTTATTTGTGGAGATCTGATGTATGTTACTACTAGGCATATTTCTTCTCAAGTAGTTATGCTTCCATTTGCATTACTACAGTTCAGTTTACAGTCAATAAGGCGGGGCCCATTCCCGACTTTGCTAGGGGGTCCTATAAATTCTATTTACCCTCTTGTGAATTATCTGCTACTTGACCGTAATGTCAATGATAGGACCGGCCAAATGAACTGGTACGTAATCTTGGCAACATAACTGACCTGTTATGGTGCACCAGGGCTACCCTAACCCAATTTCTCTATACTTGTTACCATCAGACAGAAATTCATAGGGATATTCTTTTACTTAAAATATTGAAGAGCCCCACAGCTCTTATTTGCTGAGAGAAACGGAGTAACAACTTCAGATTTTATATTTTTGTAGTTTGTGCCAATAAAAGCCATAAAACATTGAGATGTAAAATAGTTACTTTAGAGTCGGCCCACAGTCCCACACACATTAACAGAGATGGGATTTTGGGGCTTGTTGCATAATGAAAATGGATGGTCTTAGTCTAAGGAGGTGATTATAAAAGGCACAAGCAATGCCTTATTATTTCATGAGCCGGGCTCTTGTTACATTTATGGAGCAGAAATGTTGTCCCATTTTCAGGAGTTTATTACTGAGGAAAGACAATGACATTGTGTCTGGAAACATACTTATCGATAAATGTGCATCTATTTATTCTATTGTTCAGTAGTACTGCTCAGTGGCTTATTGGGCTGGGGTATTATATATATATATATATATATATATATATATATATATATATATATATATATATATATAGTAGAGGAAAGAAGCAGCACATTGAAGATGAAGATCCACGCCGTGTTTCAGGGTCACGTAAATAAATACAAAAAAAGTCACAGCAGCCCACGTATGACCCTCAAATTTCTGCCGTGGTTTGGCAGTCTATAGCCGCATTTTTCCGGACACAGATTATACCCATTCAATGGAAATAATCTGCTTGTGGTTTCCGAAGCTGTTTTCGCAGCGGAACATGGAAACTGCGTCAAGAAGTGAGATGTCACTTTTTTTTTCAGCAAGGCGGTATGCTATTCTGCCCACTTGAATTCTGCCTCATCTAAACAACGGGGCGGTTTTCCACCAAAATGAATAGGAGCCCTATTATTGACGGAATTCACGCTGATTCCTACGTGGAAAGCGCATCCTAATCGCACTGGGAAATTCTGCCGTGCGAACAAGGCCTAAAGGCTATGGACAACGTTAGGGTCCTATTTTTTTGTTGTTATTGAAATACATTTAGTCATTTAAATTACTTTTGTAGTGTACTTTTATTTAAAAAAAATAATAATAATGCACTGTGTCAATTCTGCAGCTTCTATGTATCACAGTACATAGAAGCTGCAGAGAGCCATTCTGAGCCGAATCCATCACTGAGCTGCACTGACGGTTCGGTTGACAGCGGCTCATGAGTGCTCCTGTGTGATTTTCTAACATCATTTATTGATTAAGTCAAAGTAGAGCCATGGTACAGAAGGAGAGATGGCCCTTCCCGCAAGGATTTACAATCTACTAGGGAAGAGGGAAGGAGACAGTAGGTGAAGTCAGAAGCTGTTTGTCCAGTAGTGGCAGCAGGGTTATTGCAGGTTGTAAACTTTTCTAAAGGGGTGGGTGTTCAGGTTGCTTTTGAAGGTTTCCATGGTGAGAGAGATTCTTATGTTTTGGGGTAGTGAGATTTAGAGCATGGGGAATGCACGGGATAAATCTTGGAGACGATTATGTGAGGGTCCGATTAAAGGATAGCAAAGAAGGAGATCTCGTGAGGTACAAAGATTACATGTGCGGAAGTATCGGGAGGGGACAGGTTTCGGACAGCCTTGTATGTCTTTGTTATAGAGATTTGTCCACTCTTACTTTTTCAATAAATTGCGTTAAGTTATACAATTTGTCATGATACCAATTCAACACAATCTCGCACCATCCAATAAAAAGCATATATTTTAAGCATATATGTTTTTTTACATGGGAATTTATGGCCGATGGATGGCGTTCATTGGAGGTTTACGTTTTTTATTTTTACATGTTTGTTTAACAATCCGCACCATACATCTCAGGTTATATGGGATTTAGAGAGAAAGTAAGGGAGGACACATTGCCCTATGTTGATGGGGTCTGTCCTAGTGATAGATGGGCCTTTTGAGGGTGGTGATTGCTACTTATGAGGAGGGATTGTTATGTGATTCATGGGGGCCTGGAGTAGAGTTCTCATGATATACTTATATGTGCTACAAGTAGATGGTTCATTTATTCTCATTACTGTAATAAGACCCTTTCATCTTTGTAGAAGTATTTGATTTGTGTAATTTTTCTTCATATTCTGTAAGCCATAAATATTTAATTTACTTTAGTGGTCACAGTTTGTACTGGGTCTAATGCTCATTCAGTACATTATACTTTAAATTGACGTTTATCAAGATGGAGCACAGTGAGCCGTCTAGTATCAGTACAGAACTGTATCTTCCATGATACTTCTAATGGTCAACTGGCACTTGGTACAGTTACATTCCATAATGATTTGTCAGCTTCTATGGTACACAGACTGTGATCTCTGCACTGCATTCCCCATAATGATCCTCAATCTGTTCAAGAACCACACCTCCCATAATGCTTTAGTACTTGAACTACATTTTCTACGGCTCTCATTCTGCCTCCGTCTCAAATGCCACCAGATTACAACAGTTCTACAAACACAAAAATAATCTTTTAATAACTACTATAAATTTCACAAATAACAGTACCATACAGAGTCCAAATAATACCACCATACAGTCCCTTAATAGTCCTGCCAAATCACAGAACTATATAATGCTTAAATATTAAACCCCTAGTCCGAAACTCTCATGTCCACAATTTGTTCCAGACTGTTTGTTTTCTGCGGGTTTCGTGGGCTTCACATTCAAAGCACTTGCCCCATGTATATATTCACATATGATGCTCAAACATGTTGGAAGGAAATTCCTCCGCCGAGAGGTTTAAAGGGTTCCTCTACTTTGGAAAATTCCTAAGTGTTAGAAAGATCCCTTGACAATAAGCATATCACAAACTGTCCCCCTGCTTGAACCTCCAGCGATCAGATGTAATCTGTAGGGAACCCGGGCAGTAAGTGTTCCCTTTCCCTGAAGCGCCGTCACAGGGGAAATTAGGCATTACACAGTGTCCATTCATATGAATGGGGTTTTTGTATAATGCAGGACATGACAGGTCCTCTCGAGCAAGAGATGATCTTTGTAACCAATCTCGACTCTGGATAAGGAAACAGGGATCCTGAACTGAGAACCCCTCTGTACTCAGAATTCCCTAATAGGGTATATGAAAATGGGTTTTCTTAAAGGAGTTATCCGGGTACTAAAAATTGGCTTGGATTTATTTTTTTATGTGAAAATAAGTTACTTACTAATGTACTTTAATTTTTAATTCTGTACAAAATCGTGCAGTTTAAACCCGGTAAATTGGTGCCGGAAGTTCTGTAGCTTTCCTAATATTGATAACCCGCCTACACAACTCCACGTGACTGAAGGCTTGCTTCCTGTGCTGTTCGTGTCGGCATGTTACCAAGTGCATGACCAAAAGGGGCAGTCACATTGCCTATCGCTGGAATCCCTGAGCAGAGCATAAGCTAGCGCTCGGCCCAGGGACTCTGGCACTGCTCCCAACTTCACAGTCCATTTATGGTCAGTGACTTCATGGGTTTCCTATCGCTAGATTCCCCGAGCAGAGCATCAGCTGATGATCTGCCTGGAGATTCCAGCACTGCTACCAACATCACTGTCCTTATATGGACAGTGATGTTAGGAGTATCCTATCTCTGGAGTCCCCAAGCAGATCATCAGCTGATTCTTTGCCCTAGGAATCCAGCAATAGGGAACTCCTTACGTCACTGTCCATATATGGACAGTGATGTCTGAAGCAGTGCTGGAGTCCCCGGGCTGAGCATCAGCTGATGCTCTGCTTGGGGACTCCAGCGATAAAAAAACCCTGAAGTCACTGACCATATATGGACAGTGACCTCGGGAACAGGGCTGGAGTCCCTGGCAGAGCGCTAGCTAATGCTCTGCTCAGTGACTTCAGAGATAGGCAATGTGCCAACCCCTTGCTGTCATCCGCTTGATAACATGCCGACACCAACAGCACAGGAAGCAAGCGCTCAGTCACATGGGGCCGTGTCGGCACGTCATCAATATTAGGAAAGCTACAGGACTTCCAGCACCTATTCACCAGGTTTGAACTGTACAATTCAGTACAGAATTAAAAATTAAAGTACATTAGTTGGTGACTTCTTTTCACATGAAAAATATAAAGGCAATTTTTGGTACCCGGATAACCCCTTTAACTCCCCAACCCCTTAATGAATTGCTTGACTGATTAATACCCCAGATGTTCTGAAACATTGAAGGCAGGTGGATTAATGTGCTCTTATGTCTGAGGGGCCTTTTAACATATTGTACCTAGATCTACTGAAATTAGACTGTTGCTCTTAATACTTGTAATAATATTACTCAGAGTGGTACTACTAATAAAAAAGAATATATTTGGAAAAAGTGCTCATAACGAAATTCCCTAATATAATACAGTAGCTAGTAGCAAAGTTGGAGGTTCACGTTAAACAAGCATATGTAATTTTCCATGTGTCTGTGAACCCCTTAAGGAAGAAGGCAATTTTGGATGATATTATTTGTGTTTATTTTATCTCCAATAACTCTGACGGCCATCGAGTTTTTCATTCTTATATTATATATTGTATATACAGTGAAGGAAATAAGTATTTGATCCCTTGCTGATTTTGTAAGTTTGCCCACTGTCAAAGACATGAACAGTCTAGAATTTTTAGGCTAGGTTAATTTTACCAGTGAGAGATAGATTATATTTAAAAAAAAAACAGAAAATCACATAGTCAAAATTATATATATTTATTTGCATTTTGCACAGAGAAATAAGTATTTGATCCCCTACCAACCATTAAGAGTTCAGCCTCCTCCAGACCAGTTACACGCTCCAAATCAACTTGGTGCCTGAATTAAAGACAGCTGTCTTACATGGTCACCTGTATAAAAGACTCCTGTCCACAGACTCAATTAATCAGTCTGACTCTAACCTCTACAACATGGGCAAGACCAAAGAGCTTTCTAAGGATGTCAGGGACAAGATCATAGACCTGCACAAGGCTGGAATGGGCTACAAAACCATAAGTAAGACGCTGGGTGAGAAGGAGACAACTGTTGGTACAATAGTAAGAAAATGGAAGACATACAAAATGACTGTCAATCGACATCGATCTGGGGCTCCATGCAAAATCTCACCTCGTGGGGTATCCTTGATCCTGAGGAAGGTGAGAGCTCAGCCGAAAACTACACGGGGGGAACTTGTTAATGATCTCAAGGCAGCTGGGACCACAGTCACCAAGAAAACCATTGGTAACACATTACGCCGTAATGGATTAAAATCCTGCAGTGCCCGCAAGGTCCCCCTGCTCAAGAAGGCACATGTACAGGCCCGTCTGAAGTTTGCAAATGAACATCTGGATGATTCTGAGAGTGATTGGGAGAAGGTGCTGTGGTCAGATGAGACTAAAATTGAGCTCTTTGGCATTAACTCAACTCGCCGTGTTTGGAGGAAGAGAAATGCTGCCTATGACCCAAAGAACACCGTCCCCACTGTCAAGCATGGAGGTGGAAACATTATGTTTTGGGGGTGTTTCTCTGCTAAGGGCACAGGACTACTTCACCGCATCAATGGGAGAATGGATGGAGCCATGTACTGTCAAATCCTGAGTGACAACTTCCTTCCCTCCACCAGGACATTAAAAATAGCTTGTGGCTGTGTCTTCCAACACGACAATGACCCGAAACATACAGCCAAGGCAACAAAGGAGTGGCTCAAAAAGAAGCACATTAAGGTCATGGAGTGGCCTAGCCAGTCTCCAGACCTTAATCCCATCGAAAACTTATGTTGGGAGCTGAAGATCCGAGTTGCCAAACGACAGCCTCTAAATATTAATGATTTACAGATGATCTGCAAAGAGGAGTGGGCCAAAATTCCATCTAACATGTGTGCAAACCTCATCATCAACTACAAAAAACGTCTGACTGCTGTGCTTGCCAACAAGGGTTTTGCCACCAAGTATTAAGTCTTGTTTGCCAAAGGGATCAAATACTTATTTCTCTGTGCACAATGCAAATAAATAGATATAATTTTGACAATGTCATTTTCTTTTTTTTTTATATATAATCTATCTCTCACTGGTAAAATTAACCTAGCCTAAAAATTCTAGACTGTTCATGTCTTTGACAGTGGGCAAACTTACAAAATCAGCAAGGGATCAAATACTTATTTCCTTCACTGTATATATATATTCTATATATCTGTGTGAGCCCTTGCTTTTTGAGGCGCCATTTTGAGGTATACAGTGTATAACATCCAACCCCTGTGATACTGTTAATGGAGAGCCCCTTCCCTATTTCCACATCATCAGTATAGATTGTTACACCTAAAGTAAATGTCCACCCTTGAATACCATTTTTAGTTACCTAAATAGGTTATAAATTCTGCATTGATTAATTTCTTAATATATCTTCAAAAAATCTTAATATATCATTTAGACTTAAGTTTTTCTGTTACAGAGCTCCGTATCTCCTGCATAGGAAAGGGTTGAACCCTTTCCCTGCCAAGGACACATCTTGTAAGCCCTGGCAAAAAGGCACTTCAGTAGCTAAGGACGTATCTGATCTGACCTTGACTCTACAGGCTCTATCTCAGGCTATATTTTTGATAAAGCTGCAATCTAGGTCTTGTTTTAAAGCCAAGAATCGATATATTTGCAGATCTTACTTTAGCCCGAGTGAAGGGGGAGAGGGGGATGCGGGGGACGTGCTGACAGCATGCAGGGAGAGGAGGAGAAGTTGTCATCCTCCTCCTGACCCTGTATGGCTGTAGATGACCTTAGGGGAAGGGGTAGCATGAACTTGTCATATGTCACATATGTGGGGTCTTTCTTATTTCAGCACCTAAATAAGCCGTTTATTGACTACATGACCCAGATGTTTACCAGTGTTTGAATCGCAGCGTCGAATAAGTCACACACAAACATCAATAAAAGTTATGCTGTACATTTTGCACTCTTACTATGCCGTACGTACCCGATGTTTAGTCAGAAGAATACATTTTCATCCACTGACTGCCGCCATAAATGTTTGTTTCCAACTAGTTCCACTATAAGTATGAGATAACGCAGCCTTAGGCCCCATGCACACAAACGTAAAAACGCCTGTAATTACGGCTCGTAATTAAGGCCCGTAATTACGGGCCCATAGACTTCTTTTGGCAACGGGTACCTTCCCGTTTGCTCACGGGAAGGTGTCCGGGCCGTTGAAAAATATAGAACATGTCCTATTTCAGGCCGTAATTACAGCACGGGCAGACCCATAGAAGTCTATGGGGCTCCCGTAATTATGGGTGGCTACATGTGTGCACCCGTAATTACGGGAGCGTTGCTATGCATGTTACTCACTGTCCAGCGGTAGTCACTGTCCAGGGTGCTGAAAGAGTTAAACGATCAGTGCTGGATAGAGCATAGGGGCTGCACTGATCAGCAGTAAGTCTTTCAGCACCCTAGACAGTGACTACCACTGGACTACCATCACAATATACATTTCTAATGTTTCCTTCAAAAAAAAGTTCATACCCAGAACTCCCTTCTTCTTCCTCCAGTCCGGCCTCCTGGGATAACGTTTCTTCCCATGTGACCGCTGCAGCCAATCACAGGCTGCAGCGGTCACATGGACTGCCGCGTCATCCATTGAGGTGGGACTGGATGTCAAAAGAGGGACGCGTCACCAAGACAACGGCCAGAGCACGTATGAACTGCTTTTTCTTTCTATCATTGCGTTCCGCTGCAGAAACTCTGCCCGAAAGGGCTGCCCCTTCTCTCTATCCAGCACTGATAGAGAGAAGAGGCTGCCGATCAGAGCTGTATAGAGAGAAGAGGCTGGTGATCAGTGCTGCCCCTTCTCTATCCACCACTGATCGCCAGCCTCTTCTCTCTATCAGTGCTGGATAGAGAGAAGGGGCTGCCGATTAGTACAGTGCAATATCTCTGTCTACGTGTAAAGAGAAGCAGAGAAAACGGGTCCATAAATACGGGTGACTACGGACACGTATTTACGGGCATGGGTATGTAAATACGGCTGACAAAGGACCTGTATTTACGACAGTATTTACTGGAGGGAAAAAACACGGTCGTGTGCATGGGGCCTCAGAGGGGGTGGAAAAATATATACCTATATAATCCCCAATTTAATTTGCATGCAAAAATTGGTGCATTCCTGCGGGTTTTGGTGTGAATGCAGACATGTGGTATGTATCAACGCCTCACATCTTACAGTTTCTTGCAGAAAACATTTTGTTTGCATAAAGGGTCTTCTTGAGTAGGCAAACTTGAATTTTCATGACATTTTTCATTATAATCACTGTTTGATGCACAGTTGCGTGAAGGTGGTTGTGTGTATAAATTATTACGTTTTATTTTTTACACAATATGTTGTGCACTCTCAAAATATGTAAATGTTGGTAGTATTGTTGCAGTTTACCAGGTGCAGTATATATTTTTAACACATTTATGGATGATGGCCAAATATTGCGTGGCCGCTGTTTCAGCGATTTCTGGGATCGCAATCTCTTGTTGATGTAGACATATGTGGTGAATATGAACTTTGCACTCCTACATTGTTTTTGTGTGTGTTTATCTGCTTGTATGTGACTTTTTGATGTACGGTTTAATCTTTCTTTTTTAAATAATTCCTGTTTGTCACAAAGTTACGTAAAGGTCGACATGGCGGCAAACAACACGTCAAGACACCTGCAATCATTAGGTTGTCTGCTTTCAGGAAATATATACATTTGGGGTGCACTCACTTTTTAAGGTGTGTAATCCCTGTTTTTTTTTTTTATAAATTATTACTTTTTTTTAAATTTACATCTTAATAATATTGTTCTCTTCAGTTCTGGTGATTTTATGAAGATATGTGCATATAGACATTGGCATAAGTGGTATGTCTGAACTCTGCACATACTGAACTTTTATTTTCAGGATATTTTGTGCATCTAATTTTCTGCTTGGGTAATACTTTTAGCTACAAACATCAATTTTTTTTAAAATTTAAAATTACAATTTGACACAAAATTGCATGACGGTGCTTGCGTGTATAAATTGCTGAATGTTTGTTTTTTTTCACAAAGTGCCAGGTGTCTACTTTCAGAAAATATATAGGTATGGAGGTTTAGTTTGATTTTTTACTTTATAATTTAGTTAATTTTTGTACATGTCAAAAAGAGTGAAAATTTTTATGGCTACCAGAGGTGCAAAATGTCCAAAAACCACTTGTAGTGAAAAAGATAAAATGCAGGCTGCCGGCAGTCACCACTAGAGGGAGCTCAGGAGATTATGGCATACTATTAGACATTGAACTCAATAGTTACTCAGTATTAAGTAAACGTCTAAGCTCCCTCTAGTGGTGGCTGCAGGTAGCTATCGTGTTATTTTTTAAATCTATGTCTATGCAGAGGATTTGGAGCTCTGTATTAGAAAAACAGAGCTCTGACTACTATAAAGATATGTGAAGAAATTAATCAGTAGAGAATTTTGGACCGAAAAACAAAATGATGGTAAAAGAGTTAGATTAATTTAAAGGGGGTTAAACGTCCATTAGTGCAGGAGTGTTGCGGCTGCCCTCCCACGTGTATAGCAGGATGTACATGTAAATCCAAATTCAAGAAGGGATTAAGCACATTCTGTACTTAATATCCATTAGCCACACATTGAGTACTGTACATATCTGTGAGATTGACATGTCGGTAACAGTACTGTCCATTGTATAGAGTAATAAGTCTATCTGCTCCATTCCCAGTGCTTTGTGGATGTGCATCAAGCTCTGATATAATGCCGCATAATACATTTAGCTGTGCCATTACTGTAATAGACATTTAGGATTAATTACTGGAAGTAAAATTATTGCATTACTCAAATGACTGAACAATACAAAGAAAAATAGGCAGCAAGCTTGTGCCAGTATACATGATCCTTTCTCTTCACCCGTCTAGTTCAATTGAAATTTAATAAAAAATTATTAAAGTTTTGAAATGAAATTAAGTTCATAATAAAATAGCCCTAGTCATTCCAATGGCGTGAAACCAGAATCCAATGCAAAGTGGCCCCTGGGCTGTCGTCCTCAATGGCCTTCATCATAGACCGCTTCTCCAAAACTTGACAAATGTTAGTCCTGAAGGGCAAATCTGCCTTGATATGTTGTATTATAGGGGTAGAGGAGGAGAGGTTTAGACATTCAGAAACGCCTGAGCACTTCTTCAGCTTTGTTTTTGCGATCTGTGGGGGTCTCAGGGCTTGGACCCCCACCAATCAAAACTTTTTACTCTGTCTCTATGACATATCAAAAGTTTTCTGAAAGTAAAGTTACTCTTTAAAAGGGTTGTCCACTACTGGGCAGCTGATGACATATTGCTTCCTGCTCCGTACATTGCATAATGTGCCATAACATCCGGTGCCCGCAGGCAGCCGAAACTATGTGGGACCCGCACTGATGATATACTGATGACCTATCTGGTGGATAGATCATCAGTTGTCTGGTTGTGGACAGCCCCTTTAAGTCACAGAAGATTGCCTAAACTTGATACAATTGTGTCCACCTCTCCGTTATAAGAAAGATTAGGTCTGTATGGGTTTTTATCCACTGACAGCAAGTCAGGATTTTGAAAAATGTGGGGGACTGAAGTACAAAGTATATTATAAAGTTTAAAAAGTTTATCATTGTCTAAAGAAAAGTTATTTAATCGTGATTCAGTGTGTAATAAGCTGCACAATTATACGGTTTTATCCTTGACCCTCACTGATGTTAAGAATGGTCATCTCTCCATTGGATTAAATGGCAATTATGTAAACCATTATGCTCAGAATAGGGGGAACGGGACCCCTCATTCTCCACATCCCTTGGGGCTCGAGCTACTGGATGCCACCAATATGAATTTTATAAACTACCTAATAGATAATTTGCTGGAAAAACTGTATAATGGTTACATCCACTGTTAAAAGGGTCTTAGGCCTATGCCAACTACTAGCAGCATTGGCACAGTAAGACCCGGGCACACACGCCCTGTCCAGAGCCGGATTGCAATGTAACATCTTAGGCTCGTAGACGGTTTATTGGGGTCTATGTGATAATATACAGATCTGATAAGATTTTCTACGTCTTTTATCATTAATATCATTCCGATATCCATGCATTCTATAAACTAGGCATGATCCATTCACACATTATGGTTATACGCACAGCCATATGGTCATTATCACTGTAAAAACATGACCATACTGAAATAATACATTGGCTCGGAACGTGCAGAACTGCAGAATGTTCTAAGAATGTTTTCTCACCCGACGTTCGGATCCAGATGATTTCAAACATGTCCTTAACAATTAAGTTTCTATTAACATACTTTGTGTGGGTGGCGCTGATCAAAGCATTGCTTGGAGGAGGACTCTAGATGTATGGACCTGTCATGGTGTTTGGATTGCTGCACAATAAATACAGTAATGTGAACAGAATCAAATCACATGTATGAGCTGAACTAAAGTGCTCCATCATGAGCAGCTCCAAATTGTGTTCCTTTGTTGGCTACATGGGGGTCCATTGATTTAAACCTCCGTATGCTCTTGGTGCTCTTTGATATAAATGATACAATATTATATTCCTGGTCCATTGCACCACATTGATTGAATGTGGCAGATCTAGGGCTCCTTCACACAGTTAACCACACTTTGCCACTTGAGGTACCCTATTATAAGATGTCCATATCTATCTTTATTACATGTTACACACAATATATGCACTATATAGACAAAAGTATTGGGACAACTACACATTACACCTACAGGAGCTTTTATGACATCCCATTCTAAATCCATGGACATTAATATGGAGTTGGTCGCCCCTTTGCAGCTAAAACATCTTCCATTCTTCTGGGAAGGCTTTCTACAAGTTTTGAGTGGGTCAGTGGGAATTTATCCAGAAGAGCATTTGTGAGGTCAGACACTGATGTTGGGGGAGGGGGCCTGGCTCACAATATCTGTTCTATTTCATCCCTACGGTGTTGGATGGGTTGAGGTCAGGACTATGTGCGGCCAGTCAAGTTCTTCCACATCAAACTCACCAGCTATGTCTTTATGGATTTTGGGCACTGGGGCACAGTCATGCTGGAACAGAAAAGGGCCAAACCCCAAACTGTTCCCACAAAGTTGGAATCTACAATTGTCCAAAATGTCTTGTTATGCTGAAGTATTAGGATTTCCCTTTACTGGGACTAAGGGGCCTAGGCCAACCCCTGAAAAACAACCCCATAGCATTATATCTCCTCCATCAAACTTTGGCACAATGCAGTCAGGAAGGTAACGTTCTCCCGGAATTCACCAAACCCAGACTCATTTATCAGACCGCCAGATAGAGAAGCGTGATCCATCCCTCCACAGAACATGTTTCCACTGCTCCAGAGTCCAGTGGTGGCGGCTTTACAACCCTCCATCCGACACTTTGCATTTTGCTGGGTGATGTAAGGCTAGCATGCAGCTGCTCGGCCTCATGACATGAAGCTCCCGGGACAGTTTATCTGCGGATGCTAAAGCCAGAGGAGGTTTGGAGATCTGCAGTTATGGAGTCAACAGAGCGTTGGCGACTTTTATGCAGTATGCGCCTCAGCACTCGTGACCCCCGCTCTTTAACTTTACGTGGTCTCCACTCCGTGGCTGAGTTGCTGTGGTTCCTAAACGCTTCCACTTTACAATAATATCGCTCACAGTAAATCGTGGAATATTTAGGAGGGAAGAAATTTTACGAACTGACTTGTTACAACAGTGACGTCCTATTACACGACCACGCTGGAATTCAGTGATCTCTTTACAACGACCCATTCTATCATAAATCTTTGTAAAGACGACTGCATGGCGAGGTGCTGGATCTTATACACCTGTGGGACTAAATGAAACGCCTGTGGTGTTCAATGATTAAGAGGTGTGTCCCAAAACATCTGTTTATATAGTGTGATATATATTTATACTATATATATATATATATATATACAGTATATATGTGTATATACATGTATATACAGTGAAGGAAACAAGTATTTGATCCCTTGCTGATTTTGTAAGTTTGCCCACTGTCAAAGACATGAACAGTCTAGAATTTTTAGGCTAGGTTAATTTTACCACTGAGAGATAGATTATATTTAAAAAAAAAACTGAAAATCACAGTCAAAATTATATATATTTATTTGCATTGTGCACAGAGAAATAAGTATTTGATCCCTTTGGCAAACAAGACTTAATACTTGGTGGCAAAACCCTTGTTGGCAAGCACAGCAGTCAGACGTTTTTTGTAGTTGATGATGAGGTTTGCACACATGTTAGATGGAATTTTGGCCCACTCCTCTTTGCAGATCATCTGTAAATCATTAAGACATTCGAAGCTGTTGCTTGGCAATTCGGATCTTCAGCTCCCTCCATAAGTTTTCGATGGGATTAAGGTCTTGAGACTGGCTAGGGCACTCCATGACCTTAATGTGCTTCTTTTTGAGCCACTCCTTTGTTGCCTTGGCTGTATGTTTCGGGTCATTGTCGTGCTGGAAGACCCAGCCATGAGCCATTTTTAATGTCCTGGTGGAGGGAAGGAGGTTGTCACTCAGGATTTGACGGTACATGGCTCCATCCATTCTCCCATTGATGCGGTGAAGTAGTCCTGTGCCCTTAGCAGAGAAACACCCCCAAAACATAATGTTTCCACCTCCATGCTTGACAGTGAGGACGGTGTTCTTTGGGTCATAGGCAGCATTTCTCTTCCTCTAAACACGGCGAGTTGAGTTAATGCCAAAGAGCTCAATTTTAGTCTCATCTGACCACAGCACCTTCTCCCAATCACTCTCAGAATCATCCAGATGTTCATTTGCAAACTTCAGACGGGCCTGTACATGTGCCTTCTTGAGCAGGGGGACCTTGCGGGCACTGCAGGATTTTAATCCATTACGGCGTAATGTGTTACCAATGGTTTTCTTGGTGACTGTGGTCCCAGCTGCCTTGAGATCATTAACAAGTTCCCCCCGTGTAGTTTTCGGCTGAGCTCTCACCTTCCTCAGGATCAAGGATACCCCACGAGGTGAGATTTTGCATGGAGCCCCAGATCGATGTCGATTGACAGTCATTTTGTATGTCTTCCATTTTCTTACTATTGCACCAACAGTTGCCTCCTTCTCACCCAGCGTCTTACTTATGGTTTTGTAGCCCATTCCAGCCTTGTGCAGGTCTATGATCTTGTCCATGACATCCTTAGAAAGCTGTTTGGTCTTGCCCATGTTGTAGAGGTTAGAGTCAGACTGATTAATTGAGTCTGTGGACAGGAGTCTTTTATACAGGTGACCATGTAAGACAGCTGTCTTTAATGCAGGCACCAAGTTGATTTGGAGCGTGTAACTGGTCTGGAGGAGGCTGAACTCTTAATGGTTGGTAGGGGATCAATACTTATTTCTCTGTGCACAATGCAAATAAATATATATCATTTTGACAATGTGATTTTCTGTTTTTTTTTTATATAATCTATCTCTCACTGGTAAAATTAACCTAGCCTAAAAATTCTAGACTGTTCATGTCTTTGACAGTGGGCAAACTTACAAAATCAGCAAGGGATCAAATACTTATTTCCTTCACTGTATATATATATATACACACACACTCCTCAACATTGAAATTGCAACACCAAGAAGGACAATCCGTCAGGTTATGCAAAGTAGCAGGTGTCGCTACAATCTGCAAATGATCACATTTTTAAGCACCGAGCTCCAATCTGTGGCATGTGGAGGGGCATAAAAGCCGGATTGAAAGCAACGTTTTTTAGCCACATGAAACCTCAATAATTGGATCAGGTGGTGCGGGATGGGATGATTGTGCGATGCCTCCTCTTGGTCGACGTGCCAGTTATCGCCACTTGTCACACACTGAGGCCCCATGCACACGACCGTAAAAAACCTCCGTTTTTGCGGACCGCAACTACGGTCCGCAAAAACGGAGCCTGTCACTTTCATTTAACACTGACACCTTTCCGTAGCACTACGGAAGGGTGTCCGTGCCGTGGAAATGTTCCGGGAATTATGGAACATGTCCGTTCTTTCGCATTTTGCGGGCCGTGCTCCCATACTTTGTATGGGAGCACGGCCCGAAAATGCGGCTGTCAGCGGCCGGCCGTGCCCGCAATCGCGGGCCGTGATTGCGGGCACGGTCGTGTGCATGAGGCCTTAAAGAGACAGAATCCTTGAACTGAGACACCTTGGGGTTGGGGAGTGGGTATTCGAATCCAGGACCCCGGGGCTGCAATTCAGCAGTGCTAAAAAGTTGAATTCACATACTATACTAAGTTCCTTCTTCTTATTCCTTTTATAGAGTAGGTATATGTCCCCCATAGCGATCACTTCATAGTCCAAGGGGACATTCTCTGCCGAACAGATCTAAATGAGAAATAAATACTTGGAATAATCCTGGTGTGTTTCATGTTAGGGTATGTTCACACGGCAGCGTCCGTTACGGTGAAATTACGGGGCGGTTTTCAGGAGAAAACAGCTCCGTAATTTCAGCCGTCATGGCATGTTGAGGCGCTTTTTCGCTGCGTCAATTACGGACGTATATGGAGCTGTTTTTCCATGGAGTCAATGGAAAACGGCTCCATTTACGTCTGAAGAAGTGACAGGCACTTCTTTGACGCGGGCGTCTATTTACGCGCCGTCTTTTGACAGCGACGCGTAAATTTACGCCTCGTGGGAACAGACCAACGTAAAACCCATTGCTTTCAATGGGCAGATGTTTGCCGACGCTATCGAGGCGCATTTTCGAATGTAAATCGAGGCGTAAAACGCCCGAATTACGTCCGTAAATAAGCCGTGTGAACATACCCTTACAGTGGAGATGAAGT
This sequence comes from Rhinoderma darwinii, assembly GCF_050947455.1. NCBI lineage: Eukaryota > Metazoa > Chordata > Amphibia > Anura > Rhinodermatidae > Rhinoderma > Rhinoderma darwinii. The sequence continues at coordinate 39,548,055 of NC_134691.1, read as the reverse complement.
GCTCCTTGGTGAGAGAACTTCCCGGTGATAAGATCCATTCAGATGATCACTGTAAGGGTATGTTCACACGGCAGCGTCCGTAACAGCTGAAATTACGAGGCTGTTTTCAGGAGAAAACAGCACCGTAATTTCAGCCGTAATGGCATGTTGAGGCGCTTTTTGCTGCGTCCATTACGGACGTTAAATGGAGCTGTTTTTCCATGGAGTCCATAGAAAACTGCTCCATTTACGTCTGAAGAAGTGACAGGCACTTCTTTGACGCGGGCGTCTTTTTTACGCTCCGCCTTTTGACAGCGGGGCGTAAAAAAAATGACCGTCTGCACAGAACATCGTAAGACCCATTCTAATGAATGGGCAGATGTTTGCCGCCGCTATTTCGGACGTAATTCGGGGCAAAAACGCCCGAATTACGTCCGTAAATAGTGTGTGTGAACATACCATGAGGCCTTATTCACATAGTGCAGATTTGCTGCTAATTTTGCATGTATTTTTTAAAGCCAAAACCAGGAGCGGAACCTAAACAGGAGAAATATATAAAGGAAGACCTTATAGGTCTGCCCTACCGGATCAAATTCTGGTTTTGGCTTAAAAAAATGCATGGAAAATCTGCAGTAAATCTGCACTGTGTGAACAAGGTCTAAGGGCATGACCACACATGGCGGAATTCCTCCGCAACTGTCCGCATCAATGCCGCACCTAATCCGGGTTGCGGATTACGGCTGCGGATCTGCACAAAATGTGCAGAAAATTGATGCGGACTAGCTGCTGCGGACTGCGGGAAAAGTGCTTCCCTTCTCCCTATCAGTGCAGGATAGAGAGAAGGGACAGCACTTTCCCTAGTGAAAGTAAAAGAAATTCATACTTACCGCCCGTTGTCTTTATGACGCGTCCCTCCTTCGGCATCCAGCCCGACCTCCCTGGATGACGCGCCAGTCCATGTGACCGCTGCAGCCTGTGCTTGGCCTGTGATTGGCTGCAGCCGTCACTTACACTGAAACGTCATCCTGGGAGGCCGGACTGGAGACAGAAACAGGGAGTTCTCGGTAAGTATGAACTTATATGTTTTTTTACAGATACATGTATATTGAGATCGGTAGTCACTGTCCCGGGTGCAGAAACAGTTACTGCCGATCGCTTAACTCTTTCAGCACCCTGGACAGTGACTATTTACTGACGTCTCCTAGCAACGCTCCCGTCATTACGGGAGCCCCATTGACTTCCTCAGTCTGGCTGTAGACCTAGAAATACATAGGTCCAGCCAGAATGAAGAAATGTCAAGTAAAAAAAGCAAGACGCATCCGCAGCACACATGACATGTGCATGACAGCTGCGGACTTCATTGCGGAACTTTGAATCTCCATTGAAGTCAATGGAGAAATTCCGCCATGAGTCCGCCACTGCTCCGCAACAGACAGAGCATGCTGCGGACACCAAATTCCGCTCCGCAGCCTATGCTCCGCAGCGGAATTGTACGCATCGTGTAAACGAACACTGCTAAATTAAAGTGAAAGTCAATGTAGAAACGGCTCCGCTGCGGATTAACGCTGCGGAGTGTCCGCAGCGGAATTTAAGTGCAATTCCGCCATGTGTGAACCCGCCCTAAGAGTTGTTTACCTGAATCTAGATTTCTATATAATCAGGTTGTGGTAACATCTATAAATGATACCTCACTATATATTGGATCATAAAGAGGGAGGCCACTTTGCGGGCAGATCCCCAATAATAGGCGGATTACAGGGATCCTGATGGGAATCTTGACAATCACTGGGAGAACTGCGCATTGAATGTTCATTTCCAGGGCAAGACATAGTCTTTATGAGAAAATGCATCCATAGCCAACGTTCAACTACCCTCCCCCTCCAGTACCATGACCATATGGAGCTCACTACCGTATACATATGTGGATGGAAATTGCTGCATATGGAAATTGATGCTTCAGGGCTCAGAGATTGGAATTATGTGCTGTCAGTGGAGGTTGCCAGTTCTGTCATTTTATATATTACCTGTAACAGCACTGAGAACCCAATACTAGTAGCCGATAAGTCTTTCATTTCAAGTGCTGAGACTTAGGGCATCGTAAAACTGTAGATTACAGTGGGGCTGAGTTTCTGTTGATCCGCACTACAAATTGCTTGGTTCTTCTATTTCAGAAAGAATTATGACAGCCCCACATTGTGTCACATGTGGTATCTTCTCTAGAGTATAAAGGACGGTGTCTTTTATATAATAATGTATTTTTTAATTGTATTGCTCAAGTAAATGTATCATCAGAATATTACATATTAAAATCAGGCTTTGTTTATTTATATAGCCTTTATTTCTTGTGGTGTTTTGATTCTATGCATTATAAAAATCTTTCTAGGCTGGGATCACACTGAGTTTTTTGCAGGCAGAAAATTCTGCCTCAAAAGTCCGTTTGGAATTTTGAGGCCGATTTTGATCTGCCTGCACGCCGTTTTTCGCTGCGTTTTTCGCCCACGGCCATTGAGTGCCGATGGGCAAAAATGCCACGAAATACGCTTTCTCTGCCTCCCATTGATGTCAATGGGAGGTCAGAGGCGTAAACGCCCGAAGTTAGGGCATGTCGCTTCTTTTTCTTGCGAGACGGATTTTCCGCTCACGGGAAAAAAACGCCTCTGTCTCACATTGAAATTGTTTTTTGGCGCGTTTTCCGACGCAGTTTCCGCATCAAAAAACTCTGTGTAAACTGACGCTTAAACATATTTCAGTTTTGTCACTAGCCACTGGAACACACACAATGGTCTGACATTTCCTGTTTTCTGGATCTCACTTTTCAGCTTTGCTGTGTAGACTGGGACAGAAGATTACAGATGACAGCTCTATTGTACTGCTGGAGGCCTAGATAAGGCAGGATAGAAACTCTATGCACTATACGTTTTATGAAATAAATAAACCCACAAAGCAATACTTACCTATTCTTGCCCTGGCAAACCAGCGCTTTGGATCCAGCAGCACTCCCGGTGATTGTTTACATGCACATAGCATGTGACCGCTGCAGCCAATCAGAGGGCTCAGCGTCCATATGTGGTATTTCTGGCAGTAAGCCGGAAATATGATTTATCGCCAGCAAACCCCGCTGAGCCCTCTGATTGGCTGCAGTGGTAACAAGCTACGTGCATGTAAACAGCCACCGGGAGTGCTGCCGGAGTGACTACGCTGGATCTCCAGAGACAAGAATAGGTAAGTATTGCTTTTTTGGATTATTTATTTCATGTCCAGCCCTTAATAAAAAAAATCATATCCAGGATAACCCTTTTAAGTATGCAGTTCACAGTACGCAGCTTCCCTGGGAGTCTCCGGGGCAGGGCCTTGGCTTCATCTCTTCGTACGGGTTTTTAGTCTATTGACACTTTTTTGACCATTAACTTTCATTCATTGCATGTGCCATAAAGCCCATACACCTTGCTTTTCTATCTATTCTGACAATGCAGGAAGCAAAGGGTATGCCTCCAATACTGTAGCTATTAGTCCTTTATATGGTTGCACTTCTTGGGGCTAGCATGTGTAATAATAATTGTAGCTATGTTAAGAAAGTAATGGAAGCCTCAGGCCCTTCAGTACAGTTACTTACTCCATGATGGCCATTCAGTGATCCTTTAGGGTCCTGTTCCAAAAGGTGGGATGGGTCCTCTATCACAACATAACAAATGCGCCAGTTGATGTTCACCAGCCTGACTTGAGCTTTGTTATTCAGTCCAGGACTTAATTTTTCTTATGTTAATAATGCAAGAAAGCTATTAGGCTGGATTCACACGAGCATGCTCGGTCCGTAAAGGACGGAACGTATTTCGGCTGCAAAGTCCCGGACCAAACACACTGCAGGGAGCCAGGCTCCTAGCATCATACTTATGTACGACGCTAGGAGTCCCTGCCTCGCTGCCGGACAACTGTCCCATGCCGTAATCATGTTTTCAGTACGGGACAGTAGTTCCACGGAGAGGCAGGGGCTCCATGCACTGTGTTCGGTCCGGGACTTGCGGCCGAAATACGTTCCGTCCTTTACGGACCGAACATGCTCGTGTGAATCCAGCCTTACTGTATGAAGCATAATTTGTGTTCTGCTGGGTCCATACAGAACATTGTAATATGCCATGGCAGGCCGGATCTACTGATGAGGCTATTTCTGACTTCCCTTCTGAATAATTTAATCCCTACTTGCTCTTCCCATGTTAATTCTATATGACTAATATTATCCTACCTTCCCTCCTCCTGTCAGAATGGCAGATAAGATTCTTAAAACGTCAACCCCCTGAGGCAGGAGAAAGTCTTCGTTTCGGATCACTCTGCCTCTTCCCCATTACTGTCAAAATGAAGAAATTGGCTGCAATAAGTTTTCATGGCAGACGAGAAGGATTTTTTTTTTCTTTAAATAGTTAAAAATATCCCTGCAGCTTACAGAATCCATATTGATAGACTGTATGGAGTTATAGAGTGTTCGGGCTTACAAATCATGGACATCCTGGACTTACGAAATCCTGATTTTTACTATTTTACTAATGGATCGAATTTGTAGAACTTTATCACCATCTATTATATATAAAATCCTCATAGCTGTGACTCAGCTCTCGCTTTTAAGGCTTCTGATTGTGTTTTTGGATCTCGGCTGCTGCCCACTCAGCTGGCATTGCTCTCTGGTGGGTGGTAGAGTAGTGGGGACGTGACTATTGTACGTATTACATCTAATTTTGCTGGTTTGTTTACACACACACACACACACACGCTCGTACGCTCTTCTTTCTGTAATTTACTCGGCAGCTAGTTAGATATCAAAAATAGATACTGGCGCATCATGGTATACATAAGACGTGAGTCAGGATTTTTCAAGAAAAGAGACTACAGTCAAAACATAGTTGTGCCCGTAGGAGAGCAGCAGGGGTAAGACGTGTTCATCTTTAATGGGTAATGGATGATACATGTCTTAGTTTTTCACTCCCCGCCTTCCAAAAGTCATAGCTTTTTTATTTTTCAGTCAATGGAGTGGTGTGAAGGCTTGTTTTTTTTATTTTTACGGCATCTAAGTGGTTAAACTACCAGGATCAGAGTTCTCTCTGATCCTGGCCGTTAGTGTGAGGTGTCAGCTGTAATACACGGCTGACACCCACAGCATAGGGTGCGGGCTAAACCCTTTGAGCCCGCTCCACGCTTCAACCCCTGCACCAGGACGTATGGGCACAATCCAGTGTGTAAAAAAGGGGTTAAGGACCGAGCCTATTTTTGTTTTTGCATTTCTGCACTTAAGAGCCATAAAATTTTTATTTTTCCCCCGACATAGCTATATGAAAGCTTTTTTTTTTTTTTGCGGGCCAAGTTGTATTTTTCAATAGGATCCATTATGGTGTACATATAATTTATTCATTTAGTTTTAATAATTTTTTGGGGAGCAATGGGGAAAAAAAGTTATTTTGCCATTGCTTTTTGTGTTTTAAATTTACGGAATTCACCTTGTGGCATAAATAAAGCATTAAAGGGGTTGTCCCACAAAACGCATGTATCCCCTATCCACATGTGTGATCACTGGGGGTCCAACCGTTGAGGGACCCCCAGCGATAAGGGGAACGGGGGACATAGTCTGTGTCCGGCTTGTGGGTCCGGCAGCTCCATAGAAATGAATGGAGCGGGGATCATGCATGCGCACAAGCACGACCGGCGCTTCATTCATATCTATGGAGCTGCCAGACACAGACCCCGGAAGTCCCATGCTTCTCATGGAGCACTTCTCCTGGGTTCCCTGGGGGTCCCATCTATCACACATATTTTCCCTATCCTGTGGATAGGGAATACATGTGTTTTGTGGGACAATCCCTTTAACGTATGGATTATGGCAATAACAAGTATGTATAGTTTTTTCTGTTTTACTACTCTGTGCACAATAAAAACTTTTTTTTTTAAAAATAGCATTTACATTGCCGCGGTCCAAGAGCCATACACTTTTTTGTTTTTCCGTCGCTGTAGCTGTGAGAGCTTAATTGCGGGATGAGTCATTTTTTTGTAACTGCACCATTTTGGGGTACAAAGGACTTTTTGGGGGAGTAGGAAAAAATTCTGTCATTGATTTTTTTTTTTGTTCATGACGTTCACCGTGCAGTATAAATAATGTTTTAACCTTATTATATGGGTCAATAGGATTGCAGCGCTAACAAATATGTATACATTTTTTTTTTTCTCCAAAAACTTTTTTTTGTTAACTTAATTGAACTTTCATTTAGTATTCTTTTTAGTCCCACTGGGGAACTTTACAATGTGATCATTTGATCGCTACTATAATGCTTTAGTGTACTCTGTATACCAATGCATTAATGCCTGTCAGTAATATACGGACAGACAATCAGGCCGTGCTTTTGTTAGGACCCCATCTATCATAGCTCCCAGCGATCCCATCGGGGGTGCTGATGTGGTTACTGAGGGAGCCCCCCTCTCTCTGTAGCCACTTAGATCTATTTATATGCAGGGTTAGTGCAGCAAACGGAATATTTGCCCCAGGTGAAGGAAGCTATGCTTCTGCTTTAACACAGGCATTACGTTTTATATGGCTCCGGTAACGGTAGTTTTATGGCACCTTTTCATTCATACTTCAAACAGCACTTTTCCTTTGATGGCTGTGAAATTGTAAAAAACATGAAACGTAAATTTTATATATTTGAAGCTACATTTTCAAATCCCAGACAATTAAAACAAAATTGCCTAAACGAACAGGAAAGGCACAGATCTAATCTCCAATATTGGATTAAACATAATTTGGATAAGAATTAAGAGCCCCATATCGAACATGCTGCAATGAAAAAAAAGAAATCCATCCAGCAATAAAAAGATATACGATAAATGGCGGCAGCGGAGATATGCCAGTAACATCATCCCATAGAAGAAGAGATTTTGCTTCAAACTTTTTTACTCACCATAAGTTTGACTTCTAATGTGACAAAAATCTGTCGTCCATGCCTTGTGCTAAATTTATTGTGTCTTAGACACTTTTTACACCTTACTCAACAGTGTCTAGAAGGAGGAGCTAAGAAGTGCGCCAGATTTATTGATGGTGTGCACTACTCTTTTAGTGCAAAATATTGATGTAGAATACGCCAGTCATGAGGTGGCGTGAGGAAGAGAAAAAATGTCTAGCAAGATGTCAAGCAGTTTTTGTATGTCTGGTCTAGTTTTATCCTTTCTAACTTTAAGACAGTATTAATAAATCTGCCCATTGTATTTATTGGTCTCATATTGTCTTAACAGAATCCCCCTAGAGCTTGGCATCCCAAAACCAGGCATAACCAGGTTGCCATTTGAGCACACGCTTTGATTTTCTATTGTAGTCATAGTGGTAATGAAATCAAACTCTCACTTGGGATCTTAAAGGGCTATTCCCATCTCAGACATTTATAGTCTATCCATAGGATATGCCATAAATGTCTGATAGGTGCAGGTCTCTGTGGAGAACGTGCTTCTTCGCTGTTTCCTTAACTCCCATAGAAGTGAATGGAGAAAGACGTAAACACTTCTCCATTTATTCTTCACCTGGAGGCCGCTATACCAGGTGGGATAGGGATTGAGGACACACATTATCAACATAGCTACAGGTCCCAGAGTTGGGACCCGCACCTATTAGACCTTTATGGCATAGCCTGTGGATATGCCATAAATGTCTGAGATGGGAATACCCCTTTCAGGCTGGCGTTACCAGAAGATTTTTTTGTGGGGGTCCGACTGCTGGGACCTTCACCGATCCTTAAACTGAGGGCTCCTTTACAGTGTATCCCTGCACAGTGCCTTCACTTGAATGGGACCGTGTTTCAGTTCCCTGTACAGCGGGTGGCCAGGAGTGCTGCTGTGCAGGAAAAAAGCTGAAGGGATCTTGGTTCCTTCTATCTCAGGATCGGCACAGTGCACAGAGGTCTCACCAATCTTAGTATTATGGTCTACCCTAGCGGTATGCTATAAAATCAGATGGAAACACCTCTTTAAAGTAGAGAAAGTAATACTTTATATAGAGTAGGCTTCATTATCAATGGTCAGTTAAGCCCCATTCACATCACGTTTAGGCCTTCTGTCGGAGGTATATGTCAGGAAGAGTCCCGACGTATACCTCTGATGAAAGGCCCAGACATATCCCACTGTATGGCATACAGTGGGATACGTCACCTGGAGACTGGCCCTGAAGTCACTGTCCATATATGGATAGTGACGTTGGGTGTTTTCCCAGGGCCGGTGTACTGGGGCAGCGCATCTACTAGCGCTCTTCCCGTGGACTGCAGCAATGTGGAAGTTCCTGACATCAATGTCCATATATGGATAGTGATTTAAGAAGCTCTCCAGCACCAGAGTCCCAGAGCAGAGCATCAGGTAGCGCTCTTCCCGGGGACTCGGCACTGCTTGTCAGAAGCTTTGCAAAGCCGAAGTCCCCGGGCAGAGCGTCTGCAATGCTCTGGCCAGGTATTTCAGCTCTGGAGAAGCCCGTTATCACTGTCTATAGTGATGTCGGGAGCTCCCCGAAGTATATGTTTAACATATACCTGTGACTGATTCCATACGTTGGCATCCATCACCCTTAGGCTCACATGTTAAAAAAAAGTAGACAGGGTGGCATCCCTCTGGATGGAATAGCGCATTCTACTACGCTTTTATATCCTTAAAAAAAAAAAAGGTGTACCGACGTATACCAGCCCAACGCAGACCAAAAGGACACTATTTTGGTCTCCCGGATAATGGCGTCCGATTAACACATTTATCATATACGTCGGGACCTTTCCCGACTCGATAAACGTAGGGCAATAACATGATGTGAATGGGACCTTACTGGTGCAATGCGCTACATTGCACCCCCTGTTATAGGAAGACACTGACAAGCCTTATTTAATACTTCATGTTTCAGTGCTGTTAAGTTCCATTAGTAGATTTATGATTTTTATTATTCATAGCCCGACTTGGCCTATTTTTACTGTTCTCAAACACTCCTGGTTGGAGATGCTGAGACCTACTTTAATAGGGAAAAATACAATTTACCGAACTAATTGCTCTTTAAAAGGTAATGAGACCATTAACCCCCCGCTGAAAAGGCACTAGACAACAACGCCTTGTATTGTGAGCGCTCTACAACGAGATCAGATCATATAATAAACACAGGCAATATATTTCAGTTTCATGTCCAAATTGTGCCCCCATGTACTGTTCTTTCACCTATCTGGATGACCTTATGTCAGTTAACAAGGAGATATGTGTGTACTGTATATATTTGGGAATAACTATGTATGGGGGATAATGTGCCCCCTACTGTACATTATAACAATATAAAGGTAATGCAGAGGCGTAGCTAGGTTCTCCATCACCCGGGGCAAAGATTCAGTTTGGCGTCCCCCCTAACCTCTTTCCCGACAACTCTTTCCCCCTCGCCATGTTTGTTTTCTCTACCAATCAATGACGTGTCATTTCGTTTCCACATTTTTTTTTTTTTATGTAACTCGAGCATAAAAACATTTGTACATTTTACAGGCAATATAGTTCTATACACAACACCAGAACCAAGCTCATTACATATATACAGCACTAGAACAAAGCTCATTACATATATACAGCACCAGAACAAAGCTCAGTACATACAGCATCAGAACCAAGCTCAATACATATATACATCCCCAGAACCAAGCTCAGTACATATATACAGCTCCAGTACCAAGCTCTATACATATATATAGCACCAGAACAAAGCTCATTACATATATACAGCACCAGAACCCAGCACATTACATATATACAGTACCAGAACAAAGCTCAGTACTTAAATACAGCTCCAGAACCAAGATCATTACATATATACAGCACCAGAACAAAGCTCAGTACATATATACAGAACCAGAACCAAGCTCAGTACATATATACAGCAGCAGAACAAAGCTCTAGTCAACAAGTCTTAAGGACGCAAATACAATTGAGTGCAGGGGACCGGTTCCAGTTTCCCGCTTCACTCCGGTTTTGTAAAGCGGCTGTAATTCTAACAACTCGTTCGGGAGAACCCGGGTGACCTGGCCAGATCCCCCCCCCCCCCCGACTGCAACCCCCACACTGATGCCTGTAGGGTGTGCACGCTCGTTCCTGGCCTTAAAGGGCCAGTGCACGCACCAGTTCAAAGTTCCCTGGCCAATCCCTAATACATCCTGGACTATATATCTCAATTTAGTGCAACCCCTGCCGTATAGGTTTGCACTAAATTGTTTCTAACTCCCAGCATGGCCCGAACAATGGTAAAGATATGCTGGGAGTTGCTGTTTCACAAAAAAAAAAAATGATATCATCATACCACCCATCATCTCTCTGCAGATCATACAGTGACTACAGTGCTGATTAGAGGCAGAATAAACATTTACATTAAGTGACTCACCGGTGACATCTCAGATTCTAGTTGTTTTTCTCCATCCGGTCCAGACCTCTATGATGACTTCTCCCGGTCACAGCCCATTTCTTCAGTTTACCGCTCAGATGTCTTCTACTTCTTACTTTTCAAACATTTCTACACATATAAACAAAGATAAAGTTCTCATTATACCACACACTACGCCCCTAAATATAATAGTACCATACACTGCACCTCTAATTATAATAGCACCATACACTGTGTGCCTACCATAGAGCCCCCTGTAGATCGTTCCCCCATAGAGCCCCCTGTAGATAGTGCCCCCATATAGCCCACCCCTGCATATAGTGTCCCACATATAGCTCCCCTATAGTGCTCCACAGATAGCCCACCCTTGTATATAGCCCCCCTATAGATATAGCCCACCCCTGTATATAGTGCTCCACATATAGCCCACCCCTGTATATAGTGCTCCACAGGTAGCCCACCCCTGTATACAGCCACCTGTATATATAGCCCACCCCTGTATATAGTGCTCAAAATATAGCCCACCCCTGTATATAGTACTCCACATATAGCCCACCCCAGTATATAGCCACCCATAGATAAAGCTACCCCGTAGATAAAGCCCCCTGTAGATAAAGTATAATGCCCTCTAGCTGCCACCATACAGTATAATGCCCTATAGCTGCCACCATAAGGTATAATGCCCCCTTAGCTGCCCTCATACAGTATAATACCCCAAAAGCTGCCCCTAGTGCCTGTGCCCATATATAAAGTGCCAATGTCCTCTCAATAGGGCCACAGTGCCCATGTAGATAGAGCCGCTATATAGTGCCACAGTTTCCATGTTGATAGTGCCACCCCCCCTGTAGATAGCATCATTGGGACTTACTCTAGGAGCGGAATCCCCAGCGAATCCCCGTTGCCGACTCTGCCCAGGAAGTCCGCTCCAGGAGGAGCCACTGACGTCAATGTCCATATATGGACAGTGACCTCAGGGGTTTCCTCTAGGAGCGGAATCCCCGGCCAGATCATCGGCAACGGGGATTCCGCTCAACGAGTACCCACTAATTCTGAAGGAGGGAACTATCAAATTATGTGCCTGGAGACACAAGAGTTTCTAAAATCATAAAATAATGTCATTTATTTTATGACTTTAGAAACGCTAGTGTTCCCAGGCACTAGATTGTTTAAACTGTGTACTCACCACCGTCCTGTGGCTTCTTTTGCTCTGCAGTGCTCCGCTCCGGTGTCTCTGCTCCCTCTCTCCAGGCAGACTGCTACGTCATGGACGGTGCGGCCCTGGCGCCCCCCCCCCCTAGCTACGCCCCCCCCCCTAGCTACGCCCCTGGGTAATGAGGAGTTCTAAGTCCATGGAATGCCAAGATTTCTGATATTCAATTATTCTAATCTGTATTTACAATAAATAAAACATACGATTATTATCTGACTTGGAGGTAGAGAAGCTTGTATTTTAGGGAGCTTTACATTTATGTAATATATTTATTAATATTTGTTCTTTGATTCATTTTTTAATATATCTTTATAGATGTTGGACCTTTGTTTTTCTGATATAGAGCTCCAAATCCACTGCATAGATTTAAAACATGCTGCTGCCACTAGAGGGAGCTTACTGAATACAGTGTTATTATGGCATCAAATGTACAAACAGTATGCAGTAAGCTTCTTAGCTCCCTCTAGTGGTGGTTGCAGGCAGAGAAGATATTTTAAATCTATGTCTATGCAGAGGATTCGGAGCATTGGATCAGCAAAAACAAAGCTTTGACCACAACAAAGATATATGAAGAAAATAATCAGCATAGAATGTTGAACTTATTTAGATAAAATGGAGTAGAATGAAGAGACCCCCAAATTGATTGCCAAACTTCCGGTCATTCCTACTAATGATTAACGTCCTTAGTTAAAGTGACCTGATCCATTCGCTAGTCTGAGTAATATTCAGGACACACTGAATGAAATCCAGGGGCTGACTAAACTGCTGGGCAATCTAGCACTGTTTTGGGCCACCAGCTTAGGCCCATAGGTTCCCCTTGCCCCATGCATATAGTGGGCCTAGCCTCTCTTGGTCTTCAGTAACATCCACTGATTTAGAGCCTACCTCTAATCATAATAGGTGAATTACTGGAGGTTTTTTTTTTAACTCATGTCATCTTTAGTTTGTCAATCTTAATTTTTTAGGTCCAGAATTTACTGCTTACTGCATACATTTATGCAATAGGCTAAATAATAAGACAATATGCACGTAGCTCCCCCTAGTTGTAGCTCCAGACAGACAGAGTTTTATCATCTACTGCCATGGAAGTTATTACCAGCTTTCTATAAGAAATAGAAATTTCTTCAGAAATTTTGAGCCAGATTTTGAGCTGCCTTCACTTTCTTGCCGTGGTTTTTGCAGCATTTTTTTGCGCGCGGCCATTGAGCGCCTCAGGCAAAAAATACTGCCAATAATGCTTTCTCTGCCTCCGATTGATTTCAAAGGGAGGACTGAGGCGGATCCGCGGCAAGAAAGAGCATGCTGCTTTGTCTTACCACGAGCAGCTAAAAGCCGCCGTGGAAAAAAAACGCCTCTACCTCACATCGAAATCAATGGGAGGTGGTTTCGGACATTTTTTGCCACGGATTCAGACGCGGTTTCCACGTCAAAATCTGCGTAAAAAAACTTTGTGTGAACTGGCCCTAAAGATGTATTAAGAAATGTTTCAGCACAGAATGTTTGATCTAAAAACAATATGGCGTTTACAGGTCAACATCCACTACAAGATTAGTTCAGGCAGCCATATTGTAAATTCTCCTATCCCTCTTGACAATTCAGCTTATATATCATCCGATAGCCATGTGTGTTTAATTAGTCAGTGGTATAATTGGCGAATTGATAGTGTTCACTGTAATGAAGTCATTAAGTCTGCGTCCAGAGGTCGGTAATGGGTCTACAGTGCTTTTAATAAATCTACAAAATAATTGATTAAGCTAATATAGATTTATGGCTTGGGTTATGGGCACAGCTGGTATATAACGGCTTTTGGAAAACAGAAAAAACGGAAATGTGAGCATTGAGTGGCATTTATTTACTGGACTGTTGTATACTTTATTAGCCAACAGGCTACAACATGCATAAAAAACAAATTTCACATTAATTCACAGCATGACTGCTATATACTCAGGAACGGTACACTTCAAACACTTCTTGAAAGATTGGCATCCTCTGCTAGTTGGCATGGAAATTCATTTTAATTAGACTAATATATAATTATAGGCAGATGTCCCACATACTTCTGTATTAATAAGTCGATGATTCGCTGAGGATCTCTATTGCGGGGAGACAGTTGTCGATGAAATTGTGTCAATGTCACATTTCGCCCTGTTACATGTACATGGACATACCAGTTGGAGCAATTTTCATTTGGACGATTATTCATGTAAATATATGAGTGACCCTCACATGCTCAATTATTATGTTTTTTTAATTTTAGGATCTCATATTGAGCACTGATACAGTATTATCTCAATATGTAGTTGTCTGCTTTGGACAATCCTTTTTTGTCAGAAGAGTCCCTAAAAAATAAGTTGATCATACGTTATCCTGTTGATTAGACCCCCCCCCCCCCCCCCTGTTATCAGCTGTAATCTGCAAAAGGACCTGGCAGCAAGTGTTTAATTTCCCTGTAGTGCCACCACAGGGGACATGAAGTATTGCATGGTGCTTATTGAAATCAATGTGCTGTATGTGTCGGGTCCTCCAGAGAGGGATGCGCTTTGTAGCTGATCTCTGCTTCAACTAATTCTTTAACTCAAAATGTCAAAATAGAATATTTGAACATTTATTTTCTAAAGCAGACAATCCCTCTAAAGGCAAAGTCCATTTTTGCACTTTTTTTTTTTTGTTTTAGTGCATTTAAAAAAAAAGAACTAAGCAAATTTGCAAATTCTCTGGATTTAAAATTTCCCATAGTCTTGTGTTTATAGCTCCTATGCAGACCTATGTGTCTACATGGAAACTCTGTGTAGTCTGACCCTTCTGTCACACTCCTTTCCATCTTTCCCCTACTTCTTGCTTATCAACCAAATGTACCTTAGCATGGAGTAGGGGAGAGATGGAAGGAAGTATGTCTGCAGGATCAGACTACACAGGGTTTCGTTGTAGTCTGTTACCATGGAGATGCATAGGCCAGTATAGGCACTCTAGACACAAAATAGTAGGACATTTTTCATATGCAAAGTTACTTCACTTCTTTTTCATGTCAGATGTATTGGGACAGAATTATTATGAAAGTGGACATAGCCTTTAAGGAAGACTTCATAACACTACCATATCTCATTGTTTAGTAAAGCAACACGTGCCAAAATACAGGGGTAGCTTAAAGTTGCTAATCCATATATATTCTGGGGCAAGTCATGAAAACAGTCGCTTTACAGGCCTATGACTGTCTTTAGAAAATGCATTGCTTAAAGGGGCGTTAACAAGTGGTCCAAAAGGGGGTTTGTTTTGATTTAGATTTTTCAAAAACCAGCAATGCTGTTGTCTATAGGCTGTGAATTTTAGACAAAGCCTGCAGACAAGAGAAGTTCCTTTTATTTTTTTTGTACAACCCCTTGTCAACAGCCAATTGAAGTGTGAGCACATGCATATTTGCATCAAAGCACCCAATGGCTCGTACCTGGGTTAGGATAGGTTTGGGGAGGCACCTACTTAGACTGGCCATACACTTTAGTGATTTTGGCGGGATCGACCGATAATCTAATATGTATGGCGTCATGCTGTCTCTCCACCAGCACCGGCCGTTTGGGTATAAGCCGCTGCCAGAGGAGTTTGCCCGCTCAGCTCGGACGAACGTGCATTTGTTTTCAATAGAGAGACGGCCGCTGCCAAACTCCTCTGGCAGCGGCTCATATCCAATCTGCCGGTGCCGGTGGAGAGGCAGGATGCCGACATACATATTAGATAATCGGTCGGTCCCGCCAAAATCAGCGAATTCGGCCGATATACATCTAATGTGTATGGCCAGCTTTAGATATTGGTTAGAAATACTGCAGTAGAGGTAAATGGGAGTTAGGCAGGAGGGTGCTCACAATAGGTTATTGCACATATGTAAGCACCCACAAATCTAAACTAGGATCCAATATTCTAATAGGAGCATAACGCAGCATGCCGGACTACCCCAATGGGTACCAGTCTTTGGGGCAGGTACTCTCTCATTAAATATATAGATGGTATAGGACAGACATGCCTATAAGGGCTCATTCACATGGCAAAGTCTCTGTATGACGGCGCATGGAGTCCCTACTGGTCGATGGTTTTCTGTACATGCAATCAATGAGAAAAAATACCCTATAATTGGAGGCATACGGAGGAACAATATGGGCACATAGCAGTGTATGGGCGCTGTATTACAGATTCGTTATCTGTAATATGTCACTGTGTATGAGACCTGACCACATAGGAGAGGATCATCTTCCTGTACTAGACGTTTATATGGACGTACAGTATGACAGGATCACATTTTGTCTGCAATATGATCATGAGATTCATTCTTCTGTATTGTAAGATGTTCTCTGCCCGTTACGAAATTGCAGCAACGTTAAAAATTATTGGACTCCGTTAGTTTTGCAGCTGCCAAGATCATTTCCCTTCTATAGATGTGGAGCCCTGATTATGCCAAGCCGGTGATTTATTATTATGCCGCAATGGTCCTCTCCTCTACAGACTGCCACTTCAAGGAGCGAATTAATAGCAGCAGCTTCTTTATGTCTTCTCTCGGAGAGCTTTTATTTAGATCTCTATTATACGATGCACATAAAGATTTATCTGGGCGCATCCCTCGGTCTTCCTTTATATGCCGCCATGCACAGTAAGTACAGCAGAGCATTGATTCTGATGTCGAGTACCATAACCCGTGTCGTAACTATTAGAACGATTCTTAATAATATAATACTCCCTCTATATTATTCTATGTAACCGCTCTGACATTTCACTGTGCTGTACTCTGCGGAGGTTCAGTCCCATGCTGTACTGCACTTCCTATAGAAATATTATGGGAAGATTGAGATTATGACACTAATCTTTGTTCCTTTTATATACATGCTTCATAAGTGCAGTGATTATGTGTTTATAGCTGCAAAGTTTTCATACGCTTTCTCGATAGGAAATATTTCTGTTCTTAAAGGAGTTTCCTGGTTTCTTTCTATTAGTACATATTCCAGTCTAGTGTTGTATGAGAGTAGAAAAAAGGCAGGTTTTTTTTCCCCAAAAATAGCACCACTCATGTACATTGGCTGTGCCTGGTATTGCAGCTCAGCCCCATTCACTTGAATACCAAGCACAGTGATGCTATTCAGAAAAAATATATATCAGTCCCCTTTTTTCTAATCTCATCAAACCCCTTTAATCATTGCATAAGACTTCTACAACTTTCTAATATACTTTGTGTTTTCTCACTATTTTCAAGATCTCTGCTTCTAGTCAGTGAATGGGAACAATCTTTACCTAAACTCTTTGAAAATCTTTTCTGACCTAATAATGTTCACAAAACTGCAGATTGGTTCAATGTATCAGTGTAGGTAAAAAAAAACTATGAGCCTGGAGGCAAGGACAGAAGATAGATTTGGGCTGCTGCTGTGTAAGGCCGCATGCAGATGATCGTATTATAGCTGCATAAAACTGAGCCATAATATGCCACCCATAGACTTTTATTATAAGCCTGTAAAATCGTGGCATGCTCCATCAGATTTCATATTATGGAGCTGTTCTCCCCTAGAAGAACTTTTAGTAGAAGAATGAACTTGCGGCACTCACCTCCTTCAGTCGTTTTTATTAAGGACACATATACAGCTACTCGTTCTATATGAGGATAATTGAGCACCCGACCAAAGGCCATTTAGCATCTCTTGACTCCCTCTCAAGACCCTCTTGCCTTGAGAAAGCATTGCTAATCGGAAAGCATAACCGCGTAATGTGGCGTCATACGGAGCACCATAAGGCAGTACAGAGGGTGCCTATGGCTCTGTACAGCTCTGCAGTGGGCTTGCGGACTAGTGGTTTTCCTAGACTGATACATTGTAACAAACCCTACCTTTTGTGAGCAAAACTATGTCAGGGTGGGTATTCAGTTAGTAAATGTAAACAATATACAGTTCTATTCACTGACACCTAGCAGAGATCTTGAAAATGATTTGGAATTGAAATACAAAAGTATATTAGAAAGTTGCAGACTTTTCCATAATTATTTTTATTTTTTTTTACATTATACTACAAAACCCTATTAGACTGATAGAGGAGGGTCTTCTCATCAGGGCTCCCCTGTATTACAGCGAGGCACCTGGCCCTGTATGACTGCTGGCACTCATTGAGATCAAAAGACGTGCATTGATTTCTATTGTAGCGTACAATGCTTTGTTTTTCTTTTCTTGTGTCAGAATATGATACATTGTTATTAGTGGATGCAAAGCCGTCATTATTCTTTGTATTTCATGATGTTTTTTTATTTATAAAGACTAATTTAAATTATGGGGTATTCATTTTTTTCAATTCTTTATTTAAAGAGCAGAATCACAAAGAGGAAGCCAACTCCAAATGTCCCAAGATCAACATTTACCACCTACTGTATCCACAGGATAGGTGATAAATGTCCGATGGCTGGGAGCCCCGCTGATCACTAGAACAGGGGTCCCGAGCCCTGCCCGTACTTCCCCAATGCACGGCCACAGTGAGCAGAACTTTGAATGGAGCGGAAGTCATTCATGTGTGGTGCCGCTCCATCCAAAGCCTATGGGATTGACAGGGATCAGCTGTTTCTGTCAATCCCATAGATATTAAATGAAGCGGCAGGGTGCATGCTCAACCTCCACTCCCTTCAATCTCCTCCTCAGGGTCCTCTGTTCTAGTAAATGGTGACGTTCCAGAGGTCGGACCCCCAACCATCAGACAATTATAACCTGTCCTGTGGATATGTGATAAATGTCCTGTGGATAGGTGATAAATGTCCTGTGGATAGGTGATAAATGTCCTGTGGATAGGTGATAAATGTCCTGTGGATAGGTGATAAATGTCCTGTGGATAGGTGATAAATGTCCTGTGGATAGGTGACACATTTTCTGTGGATAGGTGATAAATGTCCTGTGGATAGGTGATAAATGTCCTGTGGATAGGTGATAAATGTCCTGTGGATAGGTGATAAATGTCCTGTGGATAGGTGATAAATGTCCTGTGGATAGGTGATAAATGTCCTGTGGATAGGTGATAAATGTCCTGTGGATAGGTGACACATTTTCTGTGGATAGGTGATAAATGTCCTGTGGATAGGTGATAAATGTCCTGTGGATAGGTGATAAATGTCCTGTGGATAGGTGATAAATGTCCTGTGGATAGGTGATAAATGTCCTGTGGATAGGTGATAAATGTTCTGTGGATAGCTGATAAATGTCCTGTGGATAGCTGATAAATGTCCTGTGGATATGTGATAAATGTCCTGTGGATAGGTGATACATTTTCTGTGGATAGGTGATAAATGTTCTGTGGATAGGTGATAAATGTCCTGTAGATATGTGATAAATGTCCTGTGGATAGGTGATACATTTTCTGTGGATAGGTGATAAATGTCCTGTGGATAGGTGATAAATGTCCTGTGCATAGGTGATAAATGTCATGTGGATAGGTGATAAATGTCCTGTGGATAGGTGATAAATGTTATGTGGATAGGTGATAAATGTCCTGTGGATAGGTGATAAATGTCCTGTGGATATGTGATAAATGTCCTGTGGATATGTGATAAATGTCCTGTGCATAGGTGATAAATGTCCTGTGGATAGGTGATAAATGTCCTGTGCATATGTGATAAATGTCCTGTGGATAGGTGATACATTTTCTGTGGATAGGTGATAAATGTCCTGTGGATAGGTGATAAATGTCCTGTGGATAGGTGATAAATGTCCTGTGGTTAGGTGATAAATGTCCTGTGGATAGGTGATAAATGTCCTGTGGATAGGTGATAAATGTCCTGTGCATAGGTGATAAATGTCATGTGGATAGGTGATAAATGTCCTGTGGATAGGTGATAAATGTTATGTGGATAGGTGATAAATGTCCTGTGGATATGTGATAAATGTCCTGTGGATATGTGATAAATGTCCTGTGCATAGGTGATAAATGTCCTGTGGATAGGTGATAAATGTCCTGTGCATATGTGATAAATGTCCTGTGGATAGGTGATACATTTTCTGTGGATAGGTGATAAATGTCCTGTGGATAGGTGATAAATGTCCTGTGGATAGGTGATAAATGTCCTGTGGATAGGTGATAAATGTCCTGTGGATAGGTGATAAATGTCCTGTGGATAGGTGATAAATGTTCTGTGGATAGCTGATAAATGTCCTGTGGATAGCTGATAAATGTCCTGTGGATATGTGATAAATGTCCTGTGGATAGGTGATACATTTTCTGTGGATAGGTGATAAATGTTCTGTGGATAGGTGATAAATGTCCTGTAGATATGTGATAAATGTCCTGTGGATAGGTGATACATTTTCTGTGGATAGGTGATAAATGTCCTGTGGATAGGTGATAAATGTCCTGTGCATAGGTGATAAATGTCATGTGGATAGGTGATAAATGTCCTGTGGATAGGTGATAAATGTTATGTGGATAGGTGATAAATGTCCTGTGGATAGGTGATAAATGTCCTGTGGATATGTGATAAATGTCCTGTGCATAGGTGATAAATGTCCTGTGGATAGGTGATAAATGTCCTGTGCATATGTGATAAATGTCCTGTGGATAGGTGATACATTTTCTGTGGATAGGTGATAAATGTCCTGTGGATAGGTGATAAATGTCCTGTGGATAGGTGATAAATGTCCTGTGGTTAGGTGATAAATGTCCTGTGGATAGGTGATAAATGTCCTGTGGATAGGTGATAAATGTCCTGTGCATAGGTGATAAATGTCATGTGGATAGGTGATAAATGTCCTGTGGATAGGTGATAAATGTTATGTGGATAGGTGATAAATGTCCTGTGGATATGTGATAAATGTCCTGTGGATATGTGATAAATGTCCTGTGCATAGGTGATAAATGTCCTGTGGATAGGTGATAAATGTCCTGTGCATATGTGATAAATGTCCTGTGGATAGGTGATACATTTTCTGTGGATAGGTGATAAATGTCCTGTGGATAGGTGATAAATGTCCTGTGGATAGGTGATAAATGTCCTGTGGATAGGTGATAAATGTCCTGTGGATAGGTGATAAATGTCCTGTGGATATGTGATAAATGTCCTGTGCATAGGTGATAAATGTCCTGTGGATAGGTGATAAATGTCCTGTGCATATGTGATAAATGTCCTGTGGATAGGTGATACATTTTCTGTGGATAGGTGATAAATGTCCTGTGGATAGGTGATAAATGTCCTGTGGATAGGTGATAAATGTCCTGTGGTTAGGTGATAAATGTCCTGTGGATATGTGATAAATGTCCTGTGGATAGGTGATAAATGTCCTGTGGATAGGTGATAAATGTCCTGTGGATAGGTGATAAATGTTCTGTGGATAGGTGATAAATGTCCTGTGGATAGGTGATAAATGTCCTGTGGATACGTGATAAATGTCCTGTGGATAGGTGATACATTTTCCTGTGGATAGGTGATAAATGTTCTGTGGATAGGTGATAAATGTCCTGTGGATAGGTGATAAATGTCCTGTGGATAGGTGATAAATGTCCTGTGGATAGGTGATAAATGTCCTGTGGATAGGTGATAAATGTTCTGTGGATAGCTGATAAATGTCCTGTGGATAGGTGATAAATGTCATGTGGATAGGTGATAAATGTTATGTGGATAGGTGATAAATGTTCTGTGGATATGTGATAAATGTCCTGTGGATAGGTGATAAATGCCCTGTGGATATGTGATAAATGTCCTGTGGATAGGTGATAAATGTCCTGTGGATAGGTGATAAATGTCCTGTGGATATGTGATAAATGTCCTGTGGATATGTGATAAATGTCCTGTGGATAGGTGATAAATGTCCTGTGGATAGGTGATACATTTTCCTGTGGATAGGTGATAAATGTTATGTGGATAGGTGATAAATGTTCTGTGGATATGTGATAAATGTCCTGTGGATAGGTGATAAATGTCCTGTGGATAGGTGATAAATGCCCTGTGGATATGTGATAAATGTCCTGTGGATAGGTGATAAATGTCCTGTGGATAGGTGATAAATGTCCTGTGGATAGGTGATACATTTTCCTGTGGATAGGTGATAAATGTTATGTGGATAGGTGATAAATGTTCTGTGGATATGTGATAAATGTCCTGTGGATAGGTGATAAATGTCCTGTGGATAGGTGATAAATGTCCTGTGGATATGTGATAAATGTCCTGTGGATATGTGATAAATGTCCTGTGGATATGTGATAAATGTCCTGTGGATATGTGATAAATGTCCTGTGGATAGGTGATACATTTTCCTGTGAATATGTGATAAATGTCCTGTGGATAGGTGATAAATGTCCTGTGGATAGGTGATACATTTTCCTGTGGATAGGTGATAAATGTCCTGTGGATAGGTGATAAATGTCCTGTGTATATGTGATAAATGTCCTGTGGATAGGTGATACATTTTCTGTGGATAGGTGATAAATGTCCTGTGGATAGGTGATAAATGTCCTGTGGATAGGTGATAAATGTCCTGTGGATAGGTGATAAATGTCCTGTGGATAGGTGATAAATGTCCTGTGGATAGATGATAAATGTCCTGTGGATAGGTGATAAATGTCCTGTGGATATGTGATAAATGTCCTGTGGATAGGTGATACATTTTCCTGTGGATATGTGATAAATGTCCTGTGGATAGGTGATAAATGTTCTGTGGATAGGTGATAAATGTTCTGTGGATAGGTGATAAATGTCCTGTGGATATGTGATAAATGTCCTGTGGATAGGTGATAAATGTCCTGTGGATAGGTGATAAATGTCCTGTGGATAGGTGATACATTTTCCTGTGGATAGGTGATAAATGTCCTGTGGATAGGTGATAAATGTCCTGTGGATAGGTGATAAATGTCCTGTGGATAGGTGATACATTTTCCTGTGGATAGGTGATAAATGTCCTGTGGATAGCTGATAAATGTCCTGTGGATAGGTGATAAATGTTCTGTGGATAGGTGATAAATGTCCTGTGGATAGGTGATAAATGTCCTGTGGATAGGTGATAAATGTCCTGTTGATAGGTGATAAATGTCCTGTGGATAGCTGATAAATGTCCTGTGGATAGGTGATAAATGTCCTGTGGATAGGTGATAAATGTCCTGTGGATAGCTGATAAATGTCCTGTGGATAGGTGATAAATGTCCTGTGGATAGGTGATAAATGTTCTGTGGATAGGTGATAAATGTCCTGTGGATAGGTGATAAATGTCCTGTGGATAGGTGATAAATGTCCTGTGGATAGGTGATAAATGTCCTGTGGATAGCTGATAAATGTCCTGTGGATAGGTGATAAATGTCCTGTGGATAGCTGATAAATGTCCTGTGGATAGCTGATAAATGTCCTGTGGATAGGTGATAAATGTCCTGTGGATAGGTGATAAATGTCCTGTGGATAGCTGATAAATGTCCTGTGGATAGGTGATAAATGTCCTGTGGATAGGTGATAAATGTCCTGTGGATAGGTGATAAATGTCCTGTGGATAGCTGATAAATGTCCTGTGGATAGCTGATAAATGTCCTGTGGATAGGTGATAAATGTCCTGTGGATAGGTGACACATTTTCTGTGGATAGGTGATAAATGTCCTGTGGATAGGTGATAAATGTCCTGTGGATAGGTGACACATTTTCTGTGGATAGGTGATAAATGTCCTGTGGATATGTGACACATTTTCTGTGGATAGGTGATAAATATCTTGTTGATAGATGATAAATGTTGATCTTGGGGCAACCTCTTTAAGATCATTCAGCGCAGACTGGAACCAGATATATGAAAGGGAATTGCCTGATATACAAGCTAGATCCAGAAATGGCAGTCGAAGAAAAGAAATCATTGCAGATGCGCGCTGGATGATTGTGGGATCATAATCATTGCTACCAGTAACCAATGGAGTCACTGCTATAACTTTCCGCACCATTAACATGCCAGCAGGAATATAATTGGTTGCTGAGAGCAATTATTTTACTGGTTTTCATAAACTTTACTGTCATGATCGCAGAAACATAAATGTATCCAGGTCCGGAAATACTTCATTGGTCCTTTGTCGTTACTATTATAAATGATCTTGATACAGTATAAAACGCTTGGGTTTATATTACATCAGATTCTTCTTTGCAGAAAACGAAACATTGTATAGTAAGTATATCATTATTACACTTAGCGCCACTCTCATTGAGGCGCAGTTCACATTCCTGCTCATAGAGGGAGATGTCATGTTGTAATTATTATCATTATGTTCTATTCTGCCATACAATAAGGGAGACAGTTAGGGATATAATGTTATGTCACAGAATAAATGCCGTAAAGCCCTATAATTGTAACTGGTTCTGACTGGCTTTATTCACTGTTAGATCAGATTCATACATCTGCGATACACCAGAAAGATCTGCTAACCCCCCCCCCCCCCCTTATCCTTTAACGGTTTTAGGTGCAAATTTTTGTACTGATTCATTTCTTGTTATATCTTTATAGAGGTCAGAGCTCAGTTTTTCTGATTGAAAGCTCCAAATCCTACTTGAGGCTGCCTACAGCCACCACTAGAGGGAGCTCAAGAGCTTACTGAATACTGTTTATACTCTGAACTCAAAATTGAAAGGGTTATATGGGGACCGAAAGGTATTAGCAGTGTACTCACTGCAGTATGTACTAATATACATACCGGTCCCGTCACGCTGATTATGAGATTTTAATAGATTTATACAACACTGCGTGGGGGAGGGGGCGTGACCGGAAAAACTAGTTGCAGTCTTCCTTCGTGATAACACGACTCTTCATCATGTGACCGGCCCCGCTCTACTCTGTGTACTCGCTGTAGCAAGAAATGAGGATCCTGAACAGGGGACCCCCCTCCATTAGCTCAGAATCCCCCAATAAGGTGTATGGAAAAAGGTTTTCTAAACTGGACAACCCCTTCAAAGTTGATGTCCAGTGCTCTTGTGACTACCATTGGGTAAAACTTACCTGTTATTATATTATGCATAGTTACAGCAGAGCTGAATTTATCATTGATAACTCATACAGGAGACAATTTGGATTTCGGATATATATAAAGCGTGTCATTATACAGAATTATGTTCTAAAATTACATACATTATTCTCTAGGTTCAGACATCTTACTAATATATTACAAAAATATGTTATTCCAGCCTTTCTCAATTACAGCTGAACATGAATCACCCCATCATTGCACATTCCCAGATGTCAGACTAATGAGTTGTTTTCTAAAAATACCCCGTCAAGAATGTCAGGACAGAAAACGAAATGAAGCACATTTGTCAATTGACGGCAATGATACAGTCGGCACCAAACTCATAATATTGCAGTATATTGTATGATGGCGTATATGATACCATACAGCAGCCCATCCTAATGGCTTCAAGCGTCCAAAAAAAATAGCGCCTGTAACATCTACTTACCCTATTGGTCATTTTATGGCACAACTACAGATGTAGCCAAGTTTATCTGGACTCTGATAACTTGCCACAGCGTGATATCACACAACAAAAGCCGATGAAAAGCCATTTAAAAAGGCACGTTAAAGTTTCTTGACACGGTGTATTTAATGTGTTAAAGGTCAAGATACAGATGGCTACATCTGTATAAGGCCCTTTTCATTCATTGACAAACAAGAACGATAATGGTGCACTTCTTAAAGGGGTATTCTGATAAAATGCCACGTCTGAATAGGGGGTTGAGGAATAGCTGGAAACCTGCTACTTTTGATAGAGAATTGCAGCAGCCGCTTTCGAAAAATTCCCCGGGTCAGTAGTGGCACTGGCATAGTTGAAGGGGCCATGACCCTTTGTTTTTGAGATTGTGCAGTTGAACCCCACTGATCAGACATGGGTGACATCCTAGCGTTATGCCATCAATGTTTTGTCAGAAAACCCCTTTTATGTTTCAATATCTCTAGAGTTTAGGGGTTGTCCAGGATTAGAAATACATGGCTGCTTTCTTACAAACACAGCGCCACACCTGTCCATAAGATATGTTTGAAATTGTAGTTCAGTCCCATTCATTTCAATGAAACTGAGCTGCAATACCTCACACAACCTTTCAACAGGTGTGGCGCTATTTCTGGAAGAAAGCAGCCATGTTTTTCTAATCCTCAACAACCCCTTTAAAGGGGACCTATCAGCTCTCCTGACATAACTGTTTTAGTAAATACTTTTATTCCCCATGAAATAAGAATTCTGGAGCATCTTTTCTTAGCATCCTACATTGTTCCATTCCTCTGTTATTGCTCATGGAAATCTATGAATAAATCTATGAATACAACTGGGTGTTATCATTCTCCTTGTCAAAGGGGCGTGTCCTTACACAGTCTGACTCTGTCAGCACTGATTGGACAGTGTCAGACTGTGTAGGGACACGCCCTCAACTGGTAACAAACTGTTTTTTTTTTGTCAGAAATTTCTAGGAAGAATAACAGAGGAACGGCACAATGCAGAGTTCTAAGAAAAGATCCCCCCAGAATTGTTATTTCATGGAGAATATACATATTTACTAAAAACAGACATGTCAGGAGAAATGACAGCTCCTCTTTAAATCACAGTTATTCTGTTCAGTGATTTCTAATCCGCTCTGTTTCTGGGAAAGCTGGATGACAGCTAGTATAGTCTATTACAGCTCCCACACAGCTTTCCTATACTCCAGAATGACAAGTCTGCCTATTTATGCAATGATTTTCCCTTAACCCCTATATCACCTGAGCAGATATGCCAGTCAAAAATCTGTGAAGTGCACTGACAAGCATATTGATTGTCTCTTGACAGAAGAGGGAGATTTATGACTGCCAATTAAAAAAGAATAAATGATACGGCAGCCATAGCAGTCTTTGGGGTCCTACCTCACCTCCATATGCCCCTCATTTCATACAGAGGGTTTTTCTGTTGGATTTATGGAAATCTGACAGATATAAAACTGTGGCCTGCCCCATCGGATTCTGTATTATGGAGATATTCTCCCCCTAGAAGCATTGCTGCATTTTATCACTGCATTATGATAATGTAGTGACAAAAGGGCACGGACTCATGTTTTTCTTGGTCGGCTGACTTCAATTGAGGATACAGTGTTGTCGAATTTTGTCAATCATTAGATACTGAACACTACTTGATACTATGGTTGACGTTAGAGGGCGCTTCTCAGGAGCTGTATAAGTAATACACCAAGTCATGGGGGGCAATTTATTAAGACTGGCGTTTCCTCCAGTCTTAGGGTATGTTCACACGGCCTATTTTCGGCCGTTTTTCGGGCCATAAACGCCCGAAAAATCGGAAGCAGAACGCCTCCAAACATCTACCCATTGATATCAATGGAAAAAACTGCGTTCTGTTCCAACGCGCCGTTTTTTTCGCAGCTGTTTTGAAGTGCATGTCACTTCTTCAGCTGTTTTTGGAGCCGTTTTTTCCATAGACTCCAGAAAAACAGCTCCAAAAACGGCCGTAAAAAATGCTGCGAAAAACGCGAGTGGCTTAAAAAAAAACGTCTGAAAATCAGGAGCTGTTTTCCCTTGAAAACCGCTCCGTATTTTCAAACGTTTTTTAGTTTGTGTGTGCACATACCCTTAATAGTAAGAAAAGTCGGAGTAAAGTGCGACACGTTTATTAAGAGGTTATATTTTTTGCTGGGCCATGCGCCATCCGTTATCCCCTCATCTGCAATAAAATAAAAACACACATACTCACTTCACCACTCCGCTCCGTTTTTCCCCTCATCATTCCAGCGCCGCTCCTACAAGGTCCTGATGTTGAGCAGCGTCAAGGCCTTCTATGCGACACATCACTTCAACGTCATCAGTAATGCATCACATACAGCATCCTGACGCTGCCCACCGTCAGTACCTTGTATAAGCTGCACTGGAGTGATAAGAGGACCCGGAGGGAAGAAAAGGCGCCATGAGGTGAGTTTTTTATTTCTTTCTTTATTTAACTATCCAATAGGGGGTGCAGCGCAAATTGAAACTTTTGGGCCCTTTTGCGAGTTTTCTCCTCCAGGAAACTGGTGTAGAAAAGTTGGTAAATTAGCCCCATTGTCTTCAGCAGCATTACAGGTGTATACGCTGCGATGTACAATATACCTGAAAATTACATAGGAAGGTTTTATGCCATAGAAAGCCGATAAGCAGTATACAGTAAGTGCTTATTCTTTGAACGGGTTATCTGCTTGGGAAATCCCTTTTTGTCGGAAGGGTCACCTGACAATATGTTCAGCACAGGGCGTCTCAATGCTGAGACCCTCAAGAATCAGCTTTATTCTATGGAGAAACCTGTCAACAACTATTTCGTTTTCCTGCAGCGCCACCGCAGGGGGGATGAAGTATTAGACAGCTAATATTGAAATCAATGGGCTGTCTATGTAATGCAAAGTCATGCTGGGTCCTCCAGAGAGAGAGAGATGCTGTGTACTATGGAATGGATAATGTTGATGGTGTAGTGAGAATCTATATCACCAAAATATCTGACCAATGGGAAATAATAGAGCAATGGCTTTTGTTGATATTGGCAGTTTCCTAGTAATGATTAGATAAAAAAATTGGAACATATACCTTTAAGGCCCTGTTCACATCAAGCTGGGGGGTATATGACGGAACTATTCGTCGGGAGTACTCCCTGATCTCTGACGTATACCTACAATGTAAGCTACTGTATAGTCATACAATCCGGCCATTGGCCACTATCTGAAAATAAGTCCGACATGCCGTGTCAATTTTTTGGGGTTGCCACTCATTTGGTCTCCGTCAGGTGAATGGGGGCCTATAGCTACGTTTGGTTACATAACGAGATTATATTGTTGCTGCCACATATTTTAAGAATCCTTCCTTATCTTAGGCCACATAAAGTACTGCAGCCATCTTTAATGCCAGCCTGCTATTATTCTGTGTCTATGACAATGTCAGGAGCATCGTTGACAGGCAGGTTGGCGTTACTTCCTTGCTGTGTTGAATTGGATGCTGCACATGAACAGATGCTTAGTGTATGGCTACAACATGTTCTCTTCTTCCTCAAGGAAGTTACTAAGATCATCTCGTTTTCTTCACTAGTGTCGGTCGTATTCTAGGGACACATTTAAGGGATTTATCTAGTCACAAAAAGTGCTGCAGAGTTTAAGGCCTCATGCACACGACCGTAGCCATGTGAACGGCCGTGATTTTCGGGTCGGCCGGCTGCCGAGTGTCAGCCGCGAGCTGCCTGCAAATCGCGGGCTGTGCACAAGGCCACGTCCATTATTTTCTATGAGCCTGGACCGCAGAACACGGCCGTAATAAGACGTGTCCGTTCTTTTGGCGGTGCGGGCTCCTGGGCTATGCACGGACTGTGGAAACCACGGTCATGTGCATGGCCCCATAGGAATGAATGGGGCCGCAATTCTCCCGTGGATTTTCGGGGGAATTGCGGCCGCAAAAGCACGTTCGTGTGCATGGGGCCTAAATAGAAAAAAAATGAAACTGGCAGAAGTCTAATACCAGCACCCCTAAAACTGGCACATTAGAGGGGTTCTATAGTAGGTAAAGTAGGCTTATTGAGCAGAGCATGTATAATGTCTTCATCCAGAAGAGCATTTGTGAGGTCAGATACTGATGTTGGGGGAGGGGGCCTGGCTCACAATATCTGTTCTATTTCATCCCAAAGTTATTTGATGGGGTTGAGGTCAAGTTCTTCCGCACCAAACTCACCCACCCACCCCACCCATGTCTCCATGGACTTTGCTGTGTGCGCTGGTGCGCAGTCATGCTGGAATTAAAAAAGGTCCGAAACCCAAACTGTGTCCACAACCTTGGAAGCTACAATTGTCCAAAATGTCTTGGTATGATGAAGCATTAAGATTTCTCTTTACTGGAACTAAGGGGCCTAAACCAACCCCTGAAAAACAACCCCATAGCATTATATCTCCTCCACCAAACTTTACAGGTGGCACAATGCTGCTGCCCCAGAGTCCAGTGGTGGCGGTTATACATCCCTCCATCCGACGCTTTGCATTTTGCTGGGTGATGTAAGTCTTGCAGTCGGCCGTGGAAATCCATGCCATGAAGCTCCCGGCACAGTTTATGTGCGGATGGTAATGCCAGAGGAGGTTTGGAGCTCTGCAGTTATTGAGTCAGCAGAGCGTTGGCGACTTTTATGCACTATGCGCCTCAGCACTCGTGACCCCGCTCTGAAACTTTACGTGGTCTCCACTTCGTGGCTGAGTTGCTGTGGTTCCTAAACGCATCCACTGTACAATAAAACCACTCAAAGTAAATCTTGGAATATCTAGGAGGGAAGAAATTTCATGAACTGACTTGTTACAACAGTGACGTCCTATTACACGACCACGCTGGAATTCAGTGATCTCTTTACAACGACCCATTATTTACCAAATGTTTGTAAAGGCGACAGCATGGCGAGGTGTTGGATCTTATACACCTGTGGCAATGGGACGGAATGAAACGCCTGAATTCAATGATTAAGAGGTGTGTCCCAATACTTTTGTCTATATAATGTATCATTGATACAGACCTGCAGAACATCTTGCAGCTATACAGGATGCTAATAAATTGGCTGACATCTGGCAACCTTACCCTGTAAAACCAAATGGAGCATATCTCTGCTGTTTACTGTAGCCTGTGGAGTGGATGAAGCAAGCATTAGCCTGAGAGTGCTGTGTACCTGCTGCTGTGTGTGCAGCCGCCTCATCATCATCATCATCATCATCATCTTTCTCCAGTGTCTTAGTGTCCGCAGGGCTCCTGGTAACTGGTAAGGACTCATCCTCTTATTTGCAGGCACAGTGACATGCTGCCAGAGACCAACAGCAAGTCAATTAGAGGAGAGGGGGCTCATTGAGTGGAGGGCAGGCTGGCTGACATCTCCTGTGCTGTGCGCTCATTGGTGCCAGCAGGGAGAAGAAGAGGCAGGAGCTGCGCTCTGTGCCAGATGCACTGACTGCAGCCGAGAGAAACACGTGTATCATAGTGGGAAGGAAATCCGTGTATGATCCTCCTAGATACATAGTGATCATCAATAGAGAAGCAGCGACAGTACACGAGGTAATCCAGTGTACGATCCTAGAGATCCACAACAGATTTGCGGATCCATAACGTACCAAAGACGCCGGAGCCTCATCCAGGGATTGCTGTGTCCCCACGGTGCTGCCTACTTCTCTATAGTGTACGGCCACATCCATACTGCAACATCAGTGCATGCGGATCTGTAATATCGTGGATGCCCAGAACGCAGCGGATGCTGGACGGAGCGCAACGGATTGGTACCGGGCTGTTGCAGGCACAGGAGGGGATTGGTTCTCATTGGACGTGCAGCTCACTCATCCGCCAAGACGCCGCGGATTTTGTACAGAGGATCGGCCAAGATGGGCAGAGAGCAACGGGAAAGGGCAGCGGGCATCCGCATCCAGCGCTCCCAGAGCCGCAGCAGTCTGTCCGCTTCCTTCGAGGCGCTGGCTGGATACTTCCCGTGTATGAACTCGCTGGAGGAGGATGAAGGTGAGCACTCAAGGGGCGCTAGAGAAATGGGCAATATTTGCAGGTGGCATAGGTGGTCATTTCTAGATATACAGGTGGCAGCAAGGTGTAAATTGACAAAATAAGTAGGTGGCACACAATATATACATATATTCATACACTAGACATAGACAATGCACTAATATATTTTATCTCCAGTTGCAATATTCATGTGTTAGTCAATGTAGAAAAAACAGATGCGTCATGGCTTCTTTAAAAACTGAAATCCTGACGCAAGTGTGAACAGGGCCTAAATCACTACATAACTGAATATCTGGGATTAGGTGGCAAGTCCTGTATATACAACTGTTAAAGATTCACCATGGCTCCAATTCTGATAAGCCAAGTCTGTGCCTTTGCAAAGCTACCGACATAAAGCGATGTGATGATCGATGGCTGTGTGTGCAGCGTCACTAGCCTCCAGGCATACAGTAGTCATCACATTGACACTTGTAGCCAGCGTTGGGTTTTATGTATCATTATCTGTAGTGTAACAATCCAGTGTCAGCAAAACAAACAAGTCATGGGTGTGATATGAGAGGGCAATGCGTAGGTGATGGCTCAGGTGTAACGAGCATTTCCATCTAGAAAAATAAAAAGGCAAATGTGCATCTCCTGCACCCATATCACTGCATACATAGATTTTGTGGAATGCTGGGCCACTTTCTATACTGGGGTTATATTGGTTGTCACCTGCTTTCCCAGAAGGTGATATATCTGAGGAAATATGAAAGGAAGTTTTATAACAATGACTAATCAGGGCAAAACATATACATTATCACAGAGATTAGATAGATAGATAGATAGATAGATAGATAGATAGAGAGAGAGATATGAGATAGATAGATAGATAGATAGATAGATAGATAGATAGATAGATAGATAGATAGATAGATATGAGATAGATAGATAGATAGATAGATAGATAGATAGATAGATAGATAGATAGATAGATAGATAGATAGATAGTGAGATAGATAGATAGATAGATACGAGATAGATAGATAGATAGATAGATAGATAGATAGATAGATACGAGATAGATAGATAGATAGATAGATAGATAGATACGAGATAGATAGATAGATAGATAGATACGAGATAGATAGATAGATACGCGATAGATAGATAGATACGAGATAGATAGATACGCGATAGATAGATACGCGATAGATAGATACGCGATAGATAGATACGAGATAGATAGATACGCGATAGATAGATAGATAGATAGATACGCGATAGATAGATAGATAGATAGATATGAGAGAGAGAGATAGATCTATTTCTTGATTAAAATAAAAGGTGGGTCAATCTAGATTTATCTATCTGTCCATCTTCATATCTAATATCTCTTATCTATTTATATATTTATCCATTTTTCTGTCACTTTGCCTCTTACACTTGGACGTTGGTTTGTTATTATGGACACGGTTTGGTTCATGTCTTCCCTGCAGTCACCCATGTATGTAGGTTGTTCTTTATCTGCTGGTAACTTAGAAGCTGCACAAGTATTGCATTTTATTGGATAGTGTAATATTCTAGTTCTAGAGATGTCTGTTGAGCTGATGTGATGTAGCACTGTATAGAAAATATAGAATTACACATGATCCATAGTAGGGATCATTCTTACATGTAGTACATGGGACGGTAATAATGTTTCATCCCATTACTGTATTGAGGGTGTCATGCTGCAGATTTTCCTCTTGAACTTAATTTTTATCTCTTTTTCAAACAATATAACACTAACAACAAATTCTATATAATATATATGATAACTAAATAATACAATTCTGATCTGCCATCGTACTGGAGACCGTCCGCAGTCTGACATTGACCGCACACACAACATGGCAGGGGCTGCTGACCGTCATCTCCTCGCTGCATTACGTTACATATATTTACTTTGCTCCTGACTCAGAATTTCACATTGATCTCGTATCGGGGAGCAATGGTTCCCCTCTTACAACAGTCACGGGTACATGACATTATGGAGGTAAAGATTAGAATGCAGAAAACTAATTTCCGTGAATACCTAGTGGTAAGTGATCTCCATCCACCAGGTTACTGTTGATTACAATTAATGTAGGTAAATCTCGTAGTAACCGGACAGAAGATCACTGGAGGGGCTCTCAGGTACAGGCTACAATATAACTTTGCTTTAAATCTCAGTACAGCCAGGTAACTAATGTTAAAAGCTCCGTCATTTATATCCAAATAAAATGGGTTGTACTGACTGACTGTACTGTGAAATGGTAACCCATTTTATTTGAACCCACAACATCGAGAACCCCAGTGGAAATTATATTATTGATGGATCCCTTTAAATGGCCTGCAGGATCAATTATCCGGTCTGCTCCCTGTGGATGGTATAATGCAAGGATTTCTAAAAGACACATCCCATATAACTTGTCCTCAAAAGAACAACCTACATGGGTGATTCTGCAGGGAAGACATAAACCAAACCATGTCCATAATTAGAAAACCAATGTCCTAGTGTAAGGGGCAAAGTGACGGATAAAAACATTGATAGATAAATGTATAGATATATGGCTCTGATCACATCTGCGTCTGTAGGGTCCATCGCGCACCAGTGGTACCTGTTGTACAATGGATCCTGCGCTGCATCCTGGTTTCTATTATAAATAGAAAACCTGATGCAGAGTAGATGAGATAGATAGATAGATAGATAGATAGATAGATAGATAGATAGATAGATAGATAGATAGATAGATAGATAGATAGATAGATAGATAGATAGATAGATAGATATGAGATAGATAGATATGAGATAGATAGATATGAGATAGATAGATATGAGATAGATAGATAGATATGAGATAGATAGATATGAGATAGATAGATATGAGATAGATAGATAGATAGATAGATAGATATGAGATAGATACATATGAGATAGATAGATAGATATGAGATAGATAGATATGAGATAGATAGATAGATAGATATGAGATAGATAGATGGCTGTGATCTGCGTCTGTAGGGTCTGTCGGGAACCAGTGATTTCCATCGCACAAAGGATGCGCCACACCGTGTGTACAGTATGTAAACAGAGATACTGATTGCTCTATATTCTGTATGAGGGTAATAAACTACATGCAATAGTTCTGTAGATACTGTAGAATATCTTTCGTGACTATGAGCCCTCTGGACACTGCAGTATATTTCCCATACGGATATCATGTCTTGTGTGTGTGCCATATTGGTTTGCTACATACATTACTATGTGACAATGCCGGTTTACATTGTGACGCTACAGCTGTCATTAACAAAGCATATTTCTGTCAATTTTGTGGTGTTTATCAAGAGTCCCCCTTATAATAGGGTTAATGTATGGTTTCTTATGACGCAGTGCAGTGACCATGAAAACAATATAAGCTTTTTATCAATCAAAGGATGGCCTTCAGGACATGAGATTTGGTTCTACTAGTCAAGTATCTATGGTCCCATTCATTACTTTACATAAAAGAACTATGTTCTAGTCTTCGTGTGGTAGCTGTCACTGCTGTGCTACACGCAGAACCAAAAGTTAGGAGTCATTTGCAGCCCCAGACTCACGGGTCAATTCTCGAATATCTCTCTGATCGCTCTGCATTGATATTAATTAACCATTTATATATATATGTAGTTCAGAAATTGAGATTTCAAGTCTCACACTCTAAAGGTGTCCAGGTGCTTTAAGTAGCGTACTGGCCCCTTCAGTTTGAGAATTAGCTGAGTTCAGGAGGGGTTTCGGCTTCATCTTTTAAATCTGTGAGAAAAGTTAGATGGCGTAATAAAGGGATTGTCTGGGGTTAAAAATTGATGGTGTATTCCTAGTAAAACCTATGATCCTACTGCTGGGATCACCACTGATCGTGAGAACGAAGGGCGTACGTTGCTAGGTGGGCCTTATTTTGACGTTACATTTTTTCCATAGATGGCGCCACTTCTGGCTTTACACTTGAAATATGCCATCAATGTGCCGGCCTACACAACCCTTTATTAATCCCCTCTAACCTTTGTCATTACAGAGATTTATGGCAGGTAATGTTCGTGTGTGTGGAGTGCTCACTAACTTTCCAAGTCTCCCAAGTTTTCAATATAAATAGTTTTCCTTGCGGCTGACCAATCCTTCATGATCACCTTGAACTGGACCTTTAGTGCAGGCGCAGCTCTTTTGGACGTAATGGTGCAAACTGTATGGCGCATGTACAAATAGGATATATTTTATACAGTGGGCTTTGTATTTGTCCTATAATGGTGCATATCCCTTCATTCTCTTACCTGCCACACGCAGGGCATGGTGGGTTATGCATGGAGGTAATACTTTTATATAACATACGCAATAAAGAGGGTGAAGGTCTATATAATGGAAGTGCGACTTATTGAACCTGGTACGGTTACTCAACGGAGATATTTATTTACCATATAACATATTAAATATAACTATAATTATTCAGTAATCTATTCATATTCAGTAGCAATTTGAAGGTAGAGGATCGGGTGATGAGCGGGTCTCTGCCGCCTTGTGTGTGGCTCCTGAGATGATCCAAACATTGGATGCTAAAGAACATATACAGTGGTACATCTCTGCTCTGTGGAACTACATACCGTAGCTTGGCATCTAAGAGACCGATGATCTACAGTATACCACTTTTTGCACTACCAGAATGGCAGACAATGTTGTATACAACCAATGGTGTAACTATTGGGCAGCTTAGGGTGCCCGGCCACCGTTAAAGGGCCAGAGAGTGACCACTGTGTTACTGGAAATAGAAAGGATTCTGGGTTGCAGAAATGGAGAAAGAAATCTATCGTGACGTGGAAGGAGGATCGAGGCAGTGGATAATGCATGCCAGCCAATAGTCCCAGGAGTATCCTGTGAACTGGACCTTTAAAAGAGTGGGGCATATGCAAATTTGCCTAAAGCTTGTTATAGGTTGGGGGCATTCCTGGGCAGAGCAGTAGTGGGATCCTGCATATTAGGATCCACATGTTGGGAAGTATGGATAATGGAATGCAGTGCCCTAAGAGGCTAAGGAGAAGGAAAAAAACCAGAATGAACGACGTAAAGAAAATAATAATAAGCCTGCCGTTTCCTGAACTCACCTGCAGCTCTTGGTCGTCATGGCCCCATTCAAAGTATTACTTTGGGGGCCCATAGTCACTTGTTAAGACCTTGTTTAAAACATGAGTAAATCCGGTGAAACTTCCCCTAATCACTAGTAAACTATAATTCATAGATCTGCTTTTTC
Source organism: Rhinoderma darwinii (assembly GCF_050947455.1). Taxonomy (NCBI): domain Eukaryota; kingdom Metazoa; phylum Chordata; class Amphibia; order Anura; family Rhinodermatidae; genus Rhinoderma; species Rhinoderma darwinii. The sequence continues at coordinate 39,511,721 of NC_134691.1, read as the reverse complement.
CTTCTATATCGTATAGTTCTGTAGAGGAACAGTTAGGCTCTGTTCACACTGGTGTTAGGTTTAGTTTCTGCTGCTTCTTTACAGGTAGAATAGCGTGATCTGCTGTGTACAGGACCGGCCTTTGGGATTTGTGACCAGTGCGATTGCACAGGGCGCTTCACTCGTCATTACTAAAGGCGGCACCACTGGCCCCGGTTCTTAAACATCCAGGCCCTTCTCTTGATTGGGCACTAATTTTAAGGGACTGTATGGTACATTTACTGTATTATTTGGGCACATAAGTAGAGGGGGACATCAATAGAAGGTTCTGGAAGGGGCAGATTTCAACCAAAGCTGTCACTGACTAGGTGATTCGGCCATTAAAAATGGCAATATGGCTAAATAATTTTGGGTCAATAGGATCCATCGGGAAAACGATCCATCATATCCACCAGGGATCCAGTCAAAACCCATGATACCAGCGTGAGCAAAGCGTTGTTCTGCCAAATGTTATTGTCTAATAGAACATGTAATGGAGCAAAAGTAATAGAAGCGATTTCAGTCTGAAAGGTCATGGAGTAATTTCCTTACTATAGAGATTGATATATTATTATAGACACTAGATCTTTCATTCGCCAAGCTCACCCCCCCCCCATTGTGATTTTTAAGCCGTTAGCATCATTGAGATAAATTGAGACATTTTCTGAATCACAGAGGGTGGGGGGCACATATATACGTTCTTCTTGTTCGGTGATTATGTAATTTACTATGTTTAAAGGTGAATTCAGACGATGTTTGTGCTGCAGCAAATCCTGCGCGCTGTCACTGTGTATCTTATACCTCCTATTCTGTATTCCCCATCATTGCACTCAGCTACGTATATTGTTCTGTTTCACATAAAGTAAGAATGTTCTACCACTGAATATAATAGCACAACAACTACTAATGGAGCTATTCCGGTATGTTCTAGCTGAACAGAGCAGTGTACGTATTTAGCGAATTCTATCATGCCATATATCGCTAACCCTGCCTCTTCCAGGAGAGCTGAACAAAACCAATGGCAGTCATGGTGGCGCAGCACTCAGATGGGTATTCTGCCACTTCATACTTGCGATCTGTGATTGTCTCCGCACCATGGCCCTCTATAGATCAAAACTTCTGACACTGCGTATGTCATATCTATACGTGAATCCTTGTATAATGAAAAGTTCAACAACTTTCTATTATATTTTGTGTATCAATTCTTCACCGTTTTGAATATCTGCTACTGTAAATGCTGCAAAATTTACACACAGAATTCCATTGCATAAATTCCACAGCGTCAAGGCTACGTGGGAATCCAGCCTAAGGCGCCATGCACACGAACGTAAAAACGCCCGTAATCACGGGCCGTAATTACGGGCCCATAGACTTCTATTGGCCATGGGTACCTCGCCGTATGCTTACGGGAAGATGCCCGGGCCGTTGAAAAATATAGAACATGTCCTATTTCAGTCCGTAATTACGGCACGGGCAGCCCATAGAAGTCTATGGGGCACCCGTAATTACGGGTGACTACGTGTGTGCACCCGTAATTACGGGAGCGTTGCTAGGCGACGTCAAAGGATAGTCACTGTCCAGGGTGTTGCAAGAGTTAAACGATCGACAGTAACTCTTTCAGCACCCTGGACAGTGACTTCCGATCACAATATACAGCAACCTGTAAAAAAAATAGAAGTTCATACTTACCCAGAACTCCCTGCTTCTTCCTTCAGTCCGGCCTCCCGGGATGACGTTTCAGCCCATGTGACCGCTGCAGCCAATCACAGGCCAATCACTGGCTGCAGCGGTCACATGGACTGCGCTTCATCCAGGGAGGTCGGGCTGGATGTGGAAAGAGGGACGTGTCACCAAGACAACGGCCGGGTAAGTATGAATTTCTTTTACTTTTATTACGGAAACGGCTGTCCCTTCTCTCTATCCTGCACTGATAGAGAGAAGGGGCTGCCGATTAGTGCAGCGAAAACGTGCCCGTAAATACGGGTGGAAACTGGTGACAACGGACCCGTATTTACGCCAGTATTTACGGGAGGAAAAAAATACGTTCGTGTGCATGAGGCTTAAGGTCAGGATCTCTATCGGTTTTGGTGCAGTTTTGGGCTCCGTTTTTTGAGCCAAACACAGGAATAGACTCAAAAGAAAGGAGAATCATCAGTCTTTTTTTTTATATATATATATATATATATATATATATATATGTATATATATATATATATATATATATATACCTTCCTTCTGGCTTTGGCTCAAAAAACTGCATCAAAATCTACATTAAAACTGTGTGTGTGATCCTGGCCATAAGGAAATAAAAAAAAATTCTCAATTTAAATACCACCTCATCCCGACTGTACAGAACATCCTCATATGACACAACCCATGGCAATATTCAAACAAGAGGTTGTGTGTATACAGAAAAAAACATGTTCCTTGATATGTGCTTGTATTTTTGTGAGGAGTTTTGTTTTCTACATGTGCATTAGTGTTGCATTTTATAGCATCTTTAATCCAAATTTGCATATTAGATGTAAAAATGCATACAAAAAATGTTACGTTTCTAATAAATAAATATATTTAAAGTGTAGCTAAAAAATGTTCGTCAAACTTCTGACATGTCAGAAGTTTGTATTGGTGGGGGTCCAAGCACTGAGACTCCCACCAATCGCTAGAACGAAACAGCTGAAGTGCTCGTGTGAGCGCTCAGCCGTTTCGTGTCTGTTCGGCTTTTTCCAGAAAGTCGATGTATCGAAGTATGGGCTCATAGACTTTCTATTGAGTCAGTACACCATACATTTATTTCCGGAAAAAGCCGAACAGACACGAAGCGGCTGAGACCTCACACGAGCGCTTCAGCTGCTTCGTTCTAGCGATTGGTGGGGGTCTCAGCACTTGGACCCCCACCAATACAAACTTCTGACATGTCACTATGACATGTCAGAAGTTTGCTGAACATTTAGCTACACTTTAATGAACATTTTTTAAAAAAAATTGTATTGCTACCATTCTTTCACAAAAAATGAAGTAGCATTGCAAATAGTCTAAATAAAACGTATTCTACCGTTTTGCTTACACAGCTCCTATGCAGACTTATGTACACCGAGGTTGCTGCTGCCTTTGTATACATAAGTCTGCTAAAGAAGTGTATGCACAAAACGGTAGGATATTTTTTTAATTTTACATGCACTGGAGCAAGAAAAAAAAAAACACCTTGTTCAGCAGTTCTGCGTGGATAGTTGAGGTATAATGAAATTGTTATGTAAATACTATGGGGGAGATGTATTAGATTGCGCCAGTCTTAAAAAAAAAAAAGAACATGCTCGTGTAAACCCGGCCCTACACTTTTATAAAGTGGGGCAGCATTTGGGGCAAAGCACTGCCTTTCAATATACCCCCTGTGCCAATTCTGCCTCCCCGTGCCGGTTATAGGGCTTGCATTGCGGCAGTGAGAGCCCGCTCTGAATAAGGCAGCTTCAATCTTCCCCCACAAGGCCCAGAGTCAAGACAATTTGGGGCAGAAAAGAAAAATGGAGTAGTTGTTAATAGCAACCAATTAGATTGCAGCTCTCATTTTTCAGGGGCTCTTTGGAATATGAATGCAGCAACCTAATTGGTTGCTATGGGCAACTTTTCTACTTTTCCTTTGCACTAGTTGTATGTGTTTTAGAAGACTGCACCCAGTAGGAAAAATAAACCTATGTGAATGTTAATGATGTGTATAGGGCTGCGGAATATGGTGGCACTATATACACGACGGGAAATAAATAAATCATCAGGGTGAAGCAAGACCCAGCAGCTCTGATGGGGTGTATTCACATAGTCGTTTAAATCAGATTTTTATTTATTTTTTTGTCGTGATTTTTCCCAGAATCACAGCAAAAAACGCATTTTGACCGTACCAAATCAATATACCCATATAAGTAATTAACGCACAGTGATCATAAGATCAATTGCGTAACTACTGGGAGTAACCTAGGAAACCGCACTGCCACTTCCAGCATTATATATTTAACTATGATTTAGTAATTTGGCGCTGTGTATGTCACCATCAAGACGGTGGAAGTGGTTAAAAACTGCTTCTGTGTTCTATTTCGTGTCTATACCTAAATCCGCACATCCAACCTTGTGGCTACGCGATTGTTCGTGCAGCCGGGTTTCTGTAGAGACGACCGTAGTTATTGGGTGGTTATTACGGGACAGTGGACTCCATATGACAAGACCCCAGTCCTCAGTAATGTATATAGTGTACAATGTACTCATGCTCGGTTGTATGCGTCTTACTGTTCCCGCACACATGAGAATCGTAACACTGTCTTAGGGCCTGTTCACATCAGCATTCAGTTTCCGTTGATCGGTTCCGTCAGACCTTTCCGTCAGAGGGACTCCTCAACGGAAAGCATGACTTCCGTATGCATTACCATTGATTTCAATGGTAATGCTTCTGTTGCTAATGGTTTCCGTTTGTCTCCATTCCGTAAGGTATTCGTTTTTGGGTTTTTTTACGGAATCAATAGCGTCGACTGAGATGTTTGTCTTGTTATATGAATATGCCCTACGGCTGTCAAGCTGTATAGCAATGGTCTCCAACCTCCTGTCTTTCCAACTGATGCAACACTACAACTCTCAGCATGCACTGAAAAGCTGTCATAACATGCTGGGAGTTGTAGTACCGCAAAGCTGGAGAACCCCATATTGGAGACCACTGCTATGCAGGGTCTAATGTCATGAGAACCAGATACTGTCATGTTCCTTATTCCAAAAATTGTCAACATGACGACTACTCCATATCCCCCTAAAATAAAAAACAGCAGTAAGCTGTAAAGGTATTAAATTCAGTAGTTTCTTTGTTATTTCTGGATCTGGGAAAGCTTGGTGACAACCAATATAGCCGGTATTAGGCCTCACATGGGAATGGTCACCCAGCTTTTCCAGACTCCTGAATGGCAGACCTTCTTAAATGTTTCGACGCATAGGATTGTGGTATAATTCACTGCATACAGTATGTAGATTTTATGAGATTTTTCTGGGTGTCTAGGAAAGCTGGGTTTTTACAATGATCGCAATATTGTTTTCAACCAATCAACTACCCAAAATAATTATAAAACAGTGGAATTAAATTTACAGATTGACATGTTTATTTTGATTGTTGTGTTTTTGACTTGGACGTTATAAAGGCCTCGTTCACATTTGCGTTCCAGGTTCCGTCACAGATCTGGCTGAAAATGACGGCAACAATAGCACAGCATGCTGCGCTATTGTTTCTGGTAAAACCACAGACCCCATGACAGAAACCTGACAGAACCCGTTAAAGTCAATCGGTTCCATTGGTCGCAGATGTCCATCATGCAATGAAATCGGCTTTTCCGGTATTTTCGTTGTTCTGCTCCTCTGATGGAGAAGAACAACAGAAACACTGGTGCAGGTGTGAATAGGCCCTAAGACTAATAAGGCTCTGTTCTTCCGTTGATTTTCACTGTCAAAATAGCGCAGTTAGGCGCCGTTGCTTTCCGTCATGCGACAGATTCTTTTCCTGTTGTTCTGTTCCTCTGATGGAACAGAATTACGGAAAAGCTAGCGCCGATGTGAACAGAGTCTAACTTAGAAGTATTTCTGTAATTCTTTCATTTCCACCAGGCCTGCAAAGTACATTAGGGCGTCATTTATCAAAACTTTCAAAAAGAGGAAAACAGGCCTTGTTACCCATAGCAACCAATCACAGTGCAGCTTTCATTTGTCCAGAGCTTTTTAAGAAATGAAAACTGCACTTTGATTGGTTACATAGTTACATAGTTAGTACGGCTGAAAAAAGACACATGTCCATCAAGTCCAACCAAGGGAAGGGAAAAGGGAAGGAAAAATTTCTACACATAGGAGCGAATATTTTTTTGTTCTAGGAAATTATCTAACCCTTTTTTAAAGCCATCTACTGTCCCTGCTGTGACGGCTCCTGCGGTAGGCTATTCCATAAATTCACCGTTCTTACTGTAAAGAAGCCTTGTCGCCTCTGCAGCTTGAACCTTTTTTTCTCCAGACGGAGGGAGTGCCCCCTTGTTTTTTGAGGGGGTTTTACAAGGAACAGGATATCACCATATTTTTTGTATGTGCCATTAATATATTTATATAAGTTAATCATGTCCCCCCTTAGTCGTCTTTTTTCAAGGCTAAATAGGTTTAATTCTTTCAATCTTTCCTCATAACTTAAATTCTCCATGCCCCTTATTAGCTTCGTTGCTCTTCTTTGTATTTTTTCCAACTCCAGGGCATCCTTTCTATGAACTGGAGCCCAGAACTGGACTGCATATTCTAGATGGGGCCTCACTAATGCTTTGTAAAGTGGCAATATTACATCTCTGTCCCGCGAGTCCATGCCTCTTTTAATACACGACAATATCTTGCTGGCCTTTGAAGCAGCTGATTGACACTGCATGCTGTTATTGAGTTTATGATTTACAAGAACACCCAGATCCTTCTCAACAAGTGAATCCGCCAGTGTAGCTCCCCCTAGGACATATGATGCATGCAGGTTGTTGGTACCCAGATGCATAACTTTACATTTATCTACATTAAACTTCATCTGCCAAGTGGACGCCCAAACACTTAGTTTGTTTAAATCTGCCTGTAATTCATGAACATCTTCCATAGTCTGAACTATATTACATAGCTTGGTGTCATCTGCAAAAATAGAAATAGTGCTATTAATCCCATCCTCTATATCATTAATAAATAAGTTGAATAATAGTGGTCCCAGCACTGAACCCTGGGGTACACCACTTATAACCGGTGACCATTCAGAGAAGGAATCATTGACCACAACTCTCTGGATACGGTCCTTGAGCCAATTCTCAATCCAATTACAAACTATATTTTCTAAACCTATAGTCCGTAATTTACCCATTAGGCGTCTATGGGGGACAGTGTCAAATGCCTTTGCAAAGTCCAAAAACACTAAATCCACAGCGGCCCCTCTGTCTAGACTTCTGCTTACCTCTTCATAAAAACAGATTAGGTTAGTTTGACAACTTCTGTCCTTAGTAAAACCATGCTGGCTGTCACTTATAATGCTATTTATTGTCACATAATCCTGTATATAGTCCCTCAATAGCCCCTCAAACATTTTCCCCACGATGGATGTTAAGCTTACTGGTCTATAATTACCCGGGGAAGACCTAGAGCCCTTTTTGAAAATAGGCACCACATTTGCCCTGCGCCAGTCCCTTGGCACTATACCAGTCACTAGAGATTCTCTGAATATTATGAAAAGGGGGACAGAAATAACTGAACTAAGCTCTTTAAGAATTCTAGGGTGTAACCCATCTGGTCCCGGAGCCTTGTGCACATTTATTTTATTTAATTTAGCTTGGACCATCTCTACATTCATCCAATTCAGTATATCAGCCGATATATTAACAGCACTGGCACCGGCTACATCAGCTGCTCCTTCTTCAGTTGTATATACAGAGCTAAAGAACCCATTTAGTAACTCTGCCTTCTCTTGATCCCCTGTGATCAACTCCCCATTACCACTATCTAGGGGTCCTACATGTTCAGACCTTGGCTTTTTTGCATTTATATGCTTGAAGAATTTTTTAGGATTTGTTTTACTATCCTTGGCCACCTGCCTTTCATTTTGTATTTTTGCTAATTTTATTACATTTTTACAGATTTTATTAAGCTCTTTATATTTTACAAAGGCTACAGCTGTACCCTCAGATTTGTATTTTTTAAATGCCCTTTTTTTGTCATGTATTGCCCCTTTCACAGAAGGTGTAAGCCATGTGGGGTTTAATTTGAGTCGTTTATACTTATTACCTGTAGGAATAAATTTTGCACTATAATAACTCAAAGTAGATTTGAAAATCTCCCATTTATCATTTGTTCCATTATTTGACATTAGTTCTTCCCAGTCCATATCCTGAATTGCAGCCCTCATCCTGGGGAAATTGGCTTTCTTAAAATTAAATGTTTTTGCCCTCCCAGCCTGCGTTTGTTTTTTACAGTATAGGTAAAATGTAACTATATTGTGATCACTGTTACCGAGGTTTTCACGAACATTGACATTCCCAACAAGATCTGCATTATTAGAAATGACCAGATCCAACAGAGCTTCACCTCTAGTCGGGTCTTCCACAAACTGGCCCATAAAATTTTCCTGCAACAGGTTGAGGAAATGTCTCCCCTTTGCAGTTGAAGCCGAACCATGACACCAATTAATATCCCGGAAATTAAAATCTCCCATTATCACTACAGTACCCGCCTGTGCAGCCCGCTCCATCTGTTTATATAGCTGAACTTCCATCTCCTCAGTTATATTGGGGGGTCTATAGATTACACCAAAAGTAATTTTTTCAGTGTTTACCTCCCTTTCTAGTTCCACCCACAAGGTTTCAACCTCCTCACAGTCTTCACCCACTATTGTCTCTTTCACACTCGCCTTCATATCACTTCTCACATACAGACATACACCACCACCTTTCCTATTTGTCCTGTCTTTACGAAAAAGTGTAAAACCCTGTAGATTTACAGCCCAGTCATGTGAAGAGTCCAGCCATGTTTCAGCAACACCAACTATATCTATATTTTCTTCCAGTATCAAGGCCTCCAGCTCCCCCATTTTACTTGCTAGACTTCTGGCATTTGTGAACATACACTTTAACTTGCCTGTCAGTTTTTCACTTTTATTATCAGAAATGTGATTTGACATTAATCGGTCCTTTTTATTTACACTGATGTTTTGTAACGAAAGGATCTCCTTATCCTGTTGTCTAGTCCTCTCCCCACATTCTGTTTCTCCCCCCACCAATATAGTCTGACCCCTCTCTAACCTGGCTACCCCTTTTTTTTCTACATTGACCTCCCTCCTCAGCCCTAGTTTAAATACTCCGCCACCCCAGCTAGAATTCTCTCCCCCAGCACAGCGGACCCCCTTCCATTTAGGTGCAAATCATCTGCAGAATACAGTTTGTACCCCAATGAAAAGTCAGCCCAGTGCTCTAGGAACCCAAATCCTTCTCCTCTACACCAAGACTTCAGCCATGCATTTAACTCCCTGAGCTCCCGCTGTCTTTCCTGTGATGCGCATGGCACAGGCAGTATTCCTGAGAATACAACCTTGGAGGTCCTTCCCTTCAGCTTGTAGCCTAGTTCTTTAAAATTATTCTTAAGGCTCCTCCACCTACCATTTATTCTGTCGTTGGTACCGACATGGACCACGACAGCTGGATCATCACCAGCCCCTCCCAGCAATTTGTCCACCCGTTCCACCACATGCCGAACCCTGGCACCAGGGAGACAGCAAACCATTCGGTTGAGGTGGTCTTGGCGACAAATAATTCTATCCGTCTTCCTGATTATAGAATCCCCTACGACTATCAATTGTCTTGGCTTACCTGCATTACCATCCCGCCGACTACTAGCTGGGCTGTTCTCCCGGCTGTTAGGGAGATCAGTATCCACTAGGGCTGCCATTTCTGAGACTGACACCCTCGCATCATCACCCAACTTGGCAATTTTGCCTGGAATGTCAGAAACCGGATCGGCCTTCCTTGTCTTTGACCCCTTTCTACTGCCCCTAACTACATTAACCCAGCTACTTACCTGATCCTGCTCACCCATGTCTTCACCCTCCAGTTGTAACCCACTAACTGCATGCTCTGTGAGCAGCAAGCTCCGTTCAAAATTGTCTATCCTCCTCAGTGTTGCATTCTGCTCCTCCAGATCTCTAATACGAGCTTCCAGGTGAACAACATGCTCACATCTGCCACAGAGATATTCACCCTGGAACTCCGGCTCCAGTCGTGCATACATATGGCAAACTGTGCACTGAAGAAAACCTCCAATCTTGCTGTCCATTATCCCAGTTACAAAAAAACAGCGAACAGGTGTTAACCAAAAAGATAAAGAAGTAGAAGAGCACTTACTTGGGCTTTAACTCCTCTTTTGAACTCCGGTTTTTGGAACTCCACTTAATATACAAACCACTTGCTATTCAAGGCACAGGGCAGGCTCTACAGAGTAGTGAGGCCTGATTTATACCACCTGGTAACAGCTAAGCCCTCCCCCTTACTCAGCTACTCAGGAAACACTTGCTATTCAAGGCACAAGCAACAATGCCCTTTTTTGCTCTTAGACAGTATTGATAAACAAGGCTCTATAGTGCGGAGGAGGGGATGTGGTTCAGGGTTGAAGTTTCTAAACAAAATGTTTTATTTCTTCTTTTTGGCAGAAGTTGGAGGCAAGAAGTTGAAAAGCACGATCCAGAGAAGTACGGAGACGGGCCTAGCAGTAGAGATGCGGAATTGGATGACTAGACAAGCAAGTCGAGAGTCTAATGATGGAAGTATGAACAGTTACAGCTCAGAGGGAAAGTAAGTGTCAGCTCACCGCTGATAAAATGTGGATATTCTCCTATATTTACTTTTAGGGTACTTGCACACAGTATTAGACCTAGTTCACACGGAGGTTTTTGTCAGGCAGAAAAAAAGCTGCATCAAAATTCCTTCAGGATATTTGCGGCAAATTCTGAAATGCAAGTGTCCAAAAAATGCTCCAAATGAAGAGCGGTTTTTTCTGCCTCCCATTGATTTCAATAAGGGTTTAGAAGCGGAAAACGCTCCAAGATAGATGAATGGAGGGAGATTTGGGGTGTTTTTTGCCGCTGATTCTGATGCAGTTTCTGTGTCAAAATCAGTGCCAAAAACCTCAATGTGGACTAGGAGCCATAGGTACTCTGTGGACCACCATATGGTGCCTCTATGAGGCAATGCATTTTCACTTTAAAGCAATACTTCTAAGAAAAAATACCTTCGTAATATGGCAAACATGGAAACATGCCACCATTTTTTTCTTAAAGATTCCAAAGTCACTTTGCCACATAAGTGAACATGAGAGCAGCAATTCTATAAAGGGGCAGGTGGATGTCATATCATGACAATCGCACAATAATATAATGCTAGACTGAGCTATAAGGGTATATTCACACGCTTAACAAAAAACGTCTGAAAATACGGAGCTGATTTCAGAGAAAACGGCCTCGGATTTTCAGGCGTTTTTGAAGCTGAAAATTAAATTTGGAGCTTCTTTTGAGGCTTCTTTTCAGGCGTTTTTTGAGGCGTTTTTGGAGCTGTTTTCAATAGTCAATGAAAAACGGCTCCAATTATGTCCCAAGAAGTGTCCTGCACTTCTTTTGACGAGGCTGTAGTTTTACGTGCCGTCTTTTGACAGCAACGCGTAAAATGACAGGTCGTCGGCACAGTACATCGTAAAGCCCATTGAAAGTAATGGGCAGATGTTTGCCGACGTATTGGAGCCGTTTTTTCAGACGTAATTCGAGGCATAAAACGCCTCCATTACGCCTGAAAATAGGTTGTGTGAACTCAGCATTATAGTCTGTGCTTTGTGAAAACTCCCTGAGGCAGCGACTACTCCCAGAAGGGAGGTAGCCAATGCGCCAAGAAATTTACTACAACTATAAGGCTGGGTTCACACACCCTATTTACGGACGTAATTCGGGCGTTTTAACCTCGAATTTCGTCCGAAAATACGCCTCCAATGCGCCGGCAAACATCTGCCCATTCATTTAAATGGGTTTTACGATGTTCTGTGCCGACTGTCATTTTTTTTACGTGCCTGTCACTTCTTGGGACATAATTGGGGCCGTTTTCCATTGACTCCATAGAAAAACAGCTCCAATTATGTCCGTAATGGATGCAGCGAAAAACGCCTGCACTTGCCATTACGTCTGAAATTCCGGAGCTGTTTACTCCTGAAAACAGCTCCGTAATTTCAGGCGTATCGGACGTGTACGTGTGAACATACCCTAAATGTCAAACTGGCTCTTGGATGGGCCTAAATTGGCCACCTACAGTCTACAGTATTTTGTATTGCGGTTCTACAGAAAGTCACATATATCGCCATGCTTTGTGACAAATTACAAATTCAGCACAACTACATTTCTATGCTAATATTTTTAATGATCATCTTTGTTTTTCCACAGCCTAATATTTCCTGGGGTCCGGTTGGGGTCTGACAGCCAGTTCAGCGAGTTCCTCGATGGACTTGGTCCTGCACAATTAGTTGGACGACAGACCTTAGCTACTCCGTCTATGGGTATGTTATTTTCTATTCTTCCAGAATTCATAAAGAAAATCCTACAGATTGTTACACTAGGAATCCCATCATCCATGTTCACATTTACAGTATAATCTCCAGTCAGACTGTTCTTAGTTCTCACTTTTTCAGAACTAACTAGGGATGAAATAATGTACTAGACACAGGGGTTCTGGAGATATAAAAAAAAATGATGCCATGTTCCAAAAAAAATCCATATTATAGTGATATTCTCCTCACAGAGGCTCCATACGGCATTCCTACACGTCTCTACTACAGACCCTTAGGGACTCCATATGCCGATATACAGATGCCCGTGTTCATGGACCCTAAGCAGGATTTAGAGGCAATGCAAAGGAATAATGGAGGTGTTGCCAACAGCAATGAACCAAGTCACTGCTTCTATCCTCTAACGTTCACTTGAAAAATAAAAGCTGATATCTCATTCGCTACTGTGGACAAAACCTTTACTTATCCGTTACTAATAGTTTTCTAAAAGGGTTTCAGTATAACGTTAAAGGGGATTGCCCATCTTGGACACTTATGGCATATCCACAGGATATGCCATAAATGTCAGATAGAAGTGGGATCCACCTCTGGGACCTGCACCTATCTGTAGAACGGGGCCCCCTAAACCCCGTTTTCAATTTCTCGGTTCCCGCTGCCTCTCGGCCACTTCCTGATTAGATAATCGGGAGTGACGAAAACAGCGTTGCTCGCGTGCTACGCTGCTTGTGTAACTGCCATTCATTTCTATGGGAGTTACTGAAACAGCCAGCTACGCTGTTTTCGTAATCCCAACCATCTAATCAGGAAGTGGCCGGGAGGCAACGGGAGCTGAGAAAGGTAGAACGGGGTTTAAGGGACCCCGTTCTACAGATAGGTGCAGGACCTGCATCTATCTAACATTTATGGCATATCCTGTAGATAAGACCATAAATATCCTAGATGGAAAAACTCCTTTAAGCTAAATTACTCCTCCACCCTCACATTGTCAAAATCAACCCCTCACTGAGGCTTCTTGGGGGATACATTTTACTGGTTAGATGTCATCCGTGTGCTGTCCAATTTTTTTATTTTTATTTTTTAGCACCCATAGACTTTATTGGGTCAGTTGTTAAAATGGACAGCACACTGACAAGAAAAATGTTTGTGTGAATAAGGTCTAAGCAACAGAGAAACAGTGACACCTGAGGCCCCCTCGTATTTTTGACTTGTGTAGAAGACTTACCAAGAGGCCACGTGTCATTTTGTTGTGTAAAAAGAAGAGAGGAAGCCCCATGGCAAGATTTAAAGGGCCCCCTTTATGATGCCTAGTTTTAGCACCCGGGACAGAAGCGCCTGGTGTTTGTTTTCTCTCTAAGGGCCTTTACCTCACCATTGGGCCAAATCCCTTCTGCCTTGTTTTCCAGTTTCTCTGGAGAGGTAAGTTTAGCACAGTCTCTCACCAGCCTGTAGCAAAAGGGATGGAACAACCAGGGCTGGGCCCACTCCTCTCCAGTAGCCACATCATCGGCCTCAATGGTACATCCACCCTTGGTGTCACTCAGAATCGGGTGACATGACAATGTTTCCTGAAACTACTAGGAATTCAATTTCAAATGGGCCGTTTGGTGTAACGGTGTAGTAAAAGAATTGAGATACATTTGCTGCGGGTCCGTTAACAAAGTTGCTCATACCTGTCTTCTGTGTGTTTCTTGTAGGTGACATCCAGGTTGGAATGATGGACAAGAAGGGACAGTTAGAAGTGGAGGTTATAAGAGCTCGGGGTCTCGTTGTAAAACCAGGATCAAAGACACTGCCAGGTGATCGCAACATTTCCAGATGGAAACAGAACGAACGTTACCTCCATGTGTCACTTACACCGCAGTCTGGCTACAGCCACCATTTACATTAATAACTATTTATATTAAACACCTAAAATTAATTTTCAATGCAAGTTCAGATAGAAATTCATATAAAATCGAATTTATATTTTTTATTATTAATACTAATATTTTTTATAATTATTATTATAGAGCATATCCTATATAGGGGGATAAATGTGTTCAGTCTAACGTAAATAAAGCGTTAATCATTATATAATGAAATGTTACTCAACTTTCTAATATAGTATACATTTCTCACTATTTCAAAATGTCTGCTTGTTGTCAGTGAATGAAAGCATTCATATTTGCATCTAGAGGATGAAAATCTGTTCTGACCTAGTTCTGTTGAAACAGCTGAGTGTTTGTCACAATATGTCTGTGTCAGTGAAAGCCATTAGCCTGGTGTCCAGTACAGGAGAGAGATGTGTGCTGCTGTGTTTACCTCACAGAGGATTGCCCAGACTTTATACCTTGTAACAAACAGTCAGCTGTGAGCAGGACTTGGGTGTGCAAATGTTTACACTCACTGACAGCTAAGGCTTTACTCTGATATGCTTTTAAATAAGAATAAGGATAAAAATGGATCCAATGGATTTAAAAAAAAGGAAGGTCTAACGGATGGGTTATTTTTATCATTCGTGTCAATGTAAAACGCATACAAACCGATTGTAATCCATTTGCATCCGTTAGGCTCTGTTCACACCTGCGTTCTTACATTCCGTTCTGCTCCGTTAGAGGAGCAGAACAAGGGGATAGCGGAACCAACAGTTCCGTTGCACAACGGACACCGCCGGTTGGCGATGGAACCCATTGACTTTAATAGGTTCTGTCGGCTTTCCGTTGGGGTGTCCGTGATTTTACCGGACACATAAGTGCAGCATGCTGCGCTTTTGTCTCCAGTAAACCTTGCCGGATCTACGACAAGGGCCCGTAACGGAGCCTCTGACGCAGATGTGAACATAGACTTATTTTGATTTCAATTGGATTTTTAACTGATCCATTTTTATCCTTATTCTGAACTAAAAACGGATCATAGTAACAGATTATACAACGCAAGTGTGACTATAGCCCAACAGAGATCTTGAAAATGGTGAGGAATTGAAACACAAGGTATATTAGAAGGTTACATAAAATGTAATCATACAATTACTTTATCTAAATTGACTTGAAAACCGCTTGAAGACTCAGGGTGTCTACAGTAAGGCCTCATTTGCATGACCGTAGAGGTGTGCACAGTCCGTGATTATGGTACAGACGGCCCGAGGAGTGTCATCCGCGGGATATCCGCAATCACGGACCGTGCACACACAAAAGTGCATTGACTTTAATGAGCCCAAACCGCAAATGCAGCCCGTAAAATAATATGTCCTATTTTTTTTCGGTCCGGGCTCCGGTCAATGCACGGACCAGGGAAACCACGGTTGTGTGCATTGGCTCATAGGATATAATGTGCCCTATACTATCCGCAATTGCTGCTCCGTAATTGCGGATAGTATACTGACGCAAATGCACGGTCGTGTGCATGGGGCCTAAGAATCACAATTTAGCAATATATTAAATGACACATTTTTAATATACTGATATACGATACAACTAAGCGTAATTACACACCATACTGTCACTGCTTCCGAAAGGTGTGGGCGGGCAGACCGCGGAGAGTGACATTTAGACTGCTCCATTCATCATTGCACCATTGTATAGAAAACCTATCACCACTTTTTTGGGCATGGTGACTGGTAGTGACCATGAAACAGTTCTGTATTTAGCTGTGATTACAGTGGGAACAGTTCTCTACCATTGACTACTCACTAGTAATATAGTCACATATTGTCAATGACACCATTTTTATTCACATGTAAAAATAAATATATTTAAAGGAAAATTCTGACCATAGGCATACAATTTTTGTCTCCTCCGATTCTCAGACACCATTGGTCCTGTGGGGTCATGGATGCCCTACTGTCAGACATTTATGAGGTTTTCTATGAATATATGGTCAGAATACCCCTTTAAATAAAGAACGCCTAGTATATTGTACTGTATCTGCAAATTGGCAGGGCAACATTTGTGACTACTAAAAATACAGAAAGAACAGCTATAGGACACAAACTAACATAGCCCTTAGTGGATTGCAAACATGCTCAAATACTCCGTTATTAATTGACTTTATTTGTTAGGATAATCTCTGCATTTATCCTCTGAGCTCCGTCATATTCTGAAAACATTTAGCTAATGAATCTCTCGGTGTCCTATCATTTGCTCTGTACACCAATTGGAATGAGAAGTTGTGATAACGTCATTATTCAAACTGATAAATGGAGCTTTCCATTGATATGTCATTTTTCACATGTTTTTTGCCTCTGGGGGGCATCGTTTATACTGCATAAGCCTGGCCTAACACCACGTCTGTCTGTCTGTCTGTCATCCTGTAGCACCGTATGTAAAGGTGTATCTCTTAGAAAATGGAGTCTGCACAGCCAAAAAGAAAACAAAAGTAGCAAGAAAAACGCTGGAGCCTTTATACCAGCAACTGTTATCTTTTGAAGAATCACCGCAAGGAAAAGTCTTACAGGTAACATGGCTTTTATTCAAAGGAATGGAGATTGTGGCCTGACGATAAAAGGTTTATGTGCGTCACTGAACACCCGTTCTCCTGATAGCTTAAAGTCCCAGAGGTGGCACCATCACACCTATCAGGCATTTATGATATATCCTGTGGATATGCAATAAATGCTTAAGATGGGAAAATCCCAACGTTGTGAGTAGATTTTTAGCTCTAGGGAGGTTTTTGCGAATGTAAGTTACTGAAAATGTTTTGAATAGGGCTACAGTAAGGACTGGAGGAATGGGGCTGGTCTAGTCATTAGGGCCTGTTCTCACAACTGAACATTGCAGCATGGCTGTGTCTTTGGTGTCTTGGCCACATGCACACAGAAGACGATCGCTAAAGATCAGCCCTGGTCAAGAGGTAGATGACCCTTTTACTCCCGATAATTCCATATTCCACTAGTTCAATCCCCAAAATAGCTTTAAAAGGAAGACATGATGCCCCTTGCTGGATTCCTCTGCCTATGCGCCAGGCCTCCATAGTGCATTAATTTTGATTTCTGGCAATATAATGGAAGTACTATTGTCACGTATGATTACAAGCAACCAGCACTGAACATGAGTGACACATCAAGATCTTTGCAAAAGATTGGAGACCTCAATGTGTCACCCATTGTCCACATCCTTTGTTGCTAAGCAACAGAGCAAGAATCAAAATCAGTGTTAGGCCACTTTCACGTGGCAGTATTTTGGCAGGGAGTCCCTGTATTCGCAGTAGAACTCACAATTGTTAAAAACTTGTTATTTGTGGCTGATGAATCTCATCTATATCATCTCTTTTTTTTAATTCAACAGATAATTGTTTGGGGTGACTATGGACGTATGGATCACAAGTCATTTATGGGTGTAGCACAGATACTATTAGATGAACTGGACCTGTCCAATATGGTGATTGGATGGTTTAAACTGTTTCCCCCTTCCTCTCTAGTAGACCCAACGTTAGCTCCTTTAACCCGAAGAGCATCCCAATCGTCTCTGGATAGCTCCACAGGACCTTCTTATGCTCGGTCATAGCACCTGTGAAAAACTGTTGTCTCTGCAACCAGCGTTTCAAAAAAAAATAACAAAAATTAAAATCACAAGAAATCAAAATATGACAGGTCGCACACCCTGGTAAACACTGCATGCTTAATGTTGTGTCCTCTGAGCCTGTTTCTAGGGATAAGGAGCGATCCTGTGTTCTCAGCGGAAGTTGCACACATTGTGCGCTATAGAAGGCTCTCAGGTGGAGTGGAGCTAACCAACAGGTTTGGGGATCGGTGAAGCTCGGTTCTTGTTGAATCTGAAGCCATGGATTACTGACACTAGAAAAAAAACAAGAAATGCTTCATGCAACGAAAGTCATCGACAATGGCATATCACATTGTTGCAAAATTTTCTTTTTGTATTTGCCACCAAGGACTGGGAACCCACCCAAAAAGTTCTGTGTAAACAGTGAGACAGTGGACGAAGTCGTCGTAAGACAGAGCACCAGTGTTATTCAGGATGAACATCGTGGAAGTTGACATGGGCCCAAGTCCGAAGATGCTGGATAAACATCCAAGGAATCCAATTGATATCTCCGGGGGAAGATTTTTTTGGTCCGTGATTACTCAATAATTAAGGAACTAAACTTTTTTTGTTTATTCATTTTATTTTATTAAATTCATTTTGCATGGACATGGATCTAACTTGAACACTGAAATTATTTTCTTTGGGCTGCAACTTGCAAAAAAAAAAAAAAATTACCGAAAAGATACAGCCATTTTCAACTATTTATATTCTTTTTAAACAGAGCAAATTTCACTAGTGCATGGTTTTAAAGGGGAGAGAATGCAACAGCGTGAAACAACGACGAACCACGTTTTTCATTCTTAAAAAAACAAAAACCAGACAAAAAAACAAACAAAACAACAATCCTGGTCTGTGTTTTGGCAGACGTATACTAAAACGATGAATAAAAAAATTCTTTCTAGCAAATATTACAAAAAATTCTCTTTATGTGACAAGAAATAAATGTAACATATACAATTTATTTAAATGTGAAAGGTTCAAGCCTTGTAAAGTTTAACATTATGTGCAAATTGTACATGTTTCTCATCTCTTCTCCCACCGGTCCCCAATTTTTTGCATTGTGTCCTCCAGTCCCATGTATCTCCCGGAACTCTTTTCTGATTCCATTATTTAGGGTCTGTTAATGGCGCACACATTTATCCCCTCCCCCTTTTGCCCATGGTGTGCCATGACTGCGCCTTTAGCCTTTGTTTGAAAGAAGGTTTTGCAGACTTTTTACCCTGCATTCTTGAATTCTTTAAAAAAAAAAAAAATACCTAGTTTGACCTGGCAAGAATGGAAGCGTCCAGCCTCCTTGGCTTCCATTGCATAGCGAGCTTTCTTTATTTCAAGCATGTTGAAAACTATTTTTGCAACATGGCTTGAGAATACCTAAGGTAATTCAGCATGTATTTGATATAGAAGATATTTGAACTTTTTTGCAATATCTTGTACAGTGCATGGTAACTATTTTTTTCACCATCCAATTGAGTCTTAATGGGAAAAAAATAAATGATACAATTACGTGGCCATTTAAAAAACAAAACAAAAAAAACCTCTTTCAATTCTTTATCAGCACCAAGCATTGTTATCTTGAGGGTTAAAACTGAAATTCCTACCATGGAACATTATAGTATCCACTATTTTTAAAAGAACGGACACCCTTTTTTGCACTTTGTCAGAGTTCTATATCATACCAGGTGACGTTTTTACTTGCGCTTTTAATTTTCAGTGCTACGAAGGTTTAACTTTTCCAACGCTTTGTTACTACGGACAGTTCACTCGGTGTCTTGGCTGGAAATGGCTAAACGTCTTGTCTGGCTGATGACGCTCGT
Source organism: Rhinoderma darwinii (assembly GCF_050947455.1). NCBI lineage: Eukaryota > Metazoa > Chordata > Amphibia > Anura > Rhinodermatidae > Rhinoderma > Rhinoderma darwinii. The sequence goes on along the minus strand of NC_134691.1, from coordinate 39,492,262 downwards.
GACGTAATAACAGTGAGGTTGTTATAGAAATATATATTGATATATAGAACATTTGTCCACCGGGGCTCTGGCTGCCATATTTGTGAACCCACAATATTGGGAACGCAACTGTTGAGTTCTGTAGGACATCCCTGTTCATTCCCCCTCCTATGATGGATACCAAAAATAAGTGTTTGGGTGTGTTGAGAGTATTGCAACTTGAAATTTGAAGTATATATTATATATTTCCCCGGCTTATACCGATGAAATATGATATTGCCTTTTTTTTTTCCTGTTTTCCCAAATTCGTAGGTAGCCATTGGCTCTCCAGCTCTTGTGCAACTACAAGTCCCAGAATACGAGCCGTAGGGTGGCAAGGCATGTAAAAACGTACAACTCCACATGTGCTGGAGAGTCATAGTTTCTCTACCTCTTCCCATAATGAACAATAGAGTGACATAAAATGCACATAGAATTTTTTTTTATGTGCATATACTGTAAATTGTTTATATGCAGACATATGGTATACTTACATGTAAGTTTGTGTTTACGTACACAAATGTGAATAGGCATATTTATATATGTGTTTATGCATAAGAATGTGTGTATATGAAGATACACATCCGCAAGCACACACATAGACCGCATCGATGATGAATATATGAATGTGACAGCTCATGGAAGAATATTAGTAATATACTTTATCCTCTCCCCCCCACCAGTATCATTTGGCGGAATTAAAAAAAAAAAAAAAAAAAAGGAAAAAAAAATTCTAAAAATATTGCAGACCTTGTTCATCAAAATTGACTAACGAAAAAAATCTGGCCTTATTGCCTATAGCAACCAATCAGAGCTCAGCTTTAATTTCTTAAGCTGCTATGGAAAAATGAAAGCTGCACTTTGATTGGTTGCTATGGGCAGCAAGGACAGTTATGTTAGCAGTTTTGATAAATGAGGCCTACTAAGTCTAACCCCCGGGGGCAATGATATAATTGCCTTTAAAATTGATATAGTTGTATATCGATGAGGTAGATAGATTACCAAATGTGAAGTGAATTATGGAGTCAATAAAGTTCATTTAGATGGCTGTGAACCAGCAAAAAGAGAATATATATATATATATATATATATATATATATATATATATATATATATACATTAGTACCATCTACAGTATCATCATGTCATAAATAAAAACAGCAACAATTTCTGGTATTGAAAATGCAGTGTAATATGTTATTTTCTGAAAATAAAAATCCCAAGATGCATTTTTTTCTTTCTAATTTTTATAGGGAGAACAAGACCGTATATAAGATTTGTACATAAGTATCATTATGCAGTATTTATTTTAAAGAAAAAAAATTGATGTATTTTTTTTTTTATTTCACATAATGTCTGCAGCTGTGCCCATGGTATAGTCATGTATTCGCACTATCCCGGTGACTACTGCAGTCTTGTACATAGTACGTTTTAAAAGCAAGAGGAATTTACAGTTGAGTGATATGGCAGATTAGCCTTGCAAATGAGCACCAACTAATGTAAAGCATATTAATTACGATGGTGGTATTTAACACTTTAAATAAAACATTTTCTTTACACGTTTGGATTATGATGTTTTATTTTTTCCGTTTTGAATTCTTGTAAGAAGAAAAATTATATTATTATCCATTATCAAGACCGAAGTCATCACACATCAGCAAAAATTATGATTTGGATAAATCACCCACAATAATAAAACCAAAACTGTAGGCTCCCGCCATACTTGTTTACATATAAGGGTTAATGCACACTACTGTTTTACGGCTCCATATAACCTTCGAATTGTTCAGAACTGTAATACGCCACTCATAGACTTCTATTAGGCCCTGCCGTACCACATTATGGAGGTTTTTTTCTTTTTACCTGATTCTGTATGAAAATCGTGGCAATTTCTATTAGTGGCAGTATTACTTGGGTATTCTTCCCTAGAATATCTCCATAATACAGTACCGTATGTAGGCACCATACAGAGGAATATGGAGTGCCTACAGCTCTGTAGTAGGGAGCCACAGGAGCTCTGTGTGCGGCCATACAGGTTGCTTAGGACTCATGCTCCATTTTGTACTGGGCCATAATAAGGTTCACATTTACATGCCTGGGGCCTTTATTGTACCTCCGTATCCCTCAGATCTCATAAATTGAGGCGTGGTCTATCAGATGCTATATGTATGGAGGTATTCTTCCCTAGAAGCATTTTATCTGTAAAGACCATGATCTAAATTCCGTTCTGCAGAACCGCAGGGGAAAGGACCAGATGTTGCAGCTACAATTTGAACTTTAAATTGCATCTGTATTATGGACATTGGAAACCGGCTTTAGGGCCTTTTTACAAGGGCCAATCAACAGGCAAATGAGCTTTCACAGAACGTTTGTCCCCAATCATTGCCCTGTGTAAACGGGGCAACGATCAGCCGATGAACGAGCATCGGCTGATCGTATTGTTTCTGCATCCAAAAATATTATCGTTGTTGTTTACACAGGGAGATGTGCAGACTATATGTTAGAAATGTATGGGGACGAGCGATCATAGTAACAAACGCTCGTCTTCATACATAGCTCCCTGTGAAAGGAGCAAACGAGCGCCGATCAACGAGCTGTCTAGTTCATCGCCGCTCGTTTTCCTGGCCAAAATCGGCCGTTGTAAAAGGACTTTTAGAGGGATTATACTGTAGGATTAAAGAGATTACTGCTTGAGTGTATGCGTGACAATAGTCATGTGGGTGAGAATGATTATTATGGGGTCTAACCCTTTACAGGTTGCGAGCCACTTTAAAATACAATAGATGAGCCTTTGGGAGTTAAGTACTGAGAAGAAGGTTTTTGAGGTTTTTTTTTAATGAAAAATGAAACCTGACTTTGCATTGAACTTGTGCTAGTCCCTTAGTTAGATTTTGTGAGGAGGAACAATAGAACAAGGTGGCTGGCTCACTGCCTTTCAGAAGCCACAATATTGGCTAGCTGCCGTTCAGGAGCCTTAATGATGGCAGCAAATTGCCAGATGTATGCTCTGACCCTTATTACCTTGGTTGTCAGCTCATGATAGTCTCGTGTTCTCAAAGTGCCCAGACCATGAGACACCAACGACGCCCTGAATTGTTACTTATTGAAGCCCTACAGCAGACTTTCTCAAGCTATAGTACCTACACACTGGTACCACATTAGAGTAATCCATTATTGCACTGTTTGTACGGTAGAGCGGGCCAGAAAGAATTACCAGGGCAATGATGGCATCAATGCAGAATTGCTCAGAAGATTGTGCCCACAACACAGAATGATCACATAGCAGTTCCCGCGGAATAGTTACAGCTATAGCTGTGCCCAGACAAATGTAGCAAACACAGTGTCCCATATTGCAACACATTTCTCCCCCACGGTCCTGCACTGCTCTCTCTTCTGCTGATAGAAGTTCAGTCTGGCAGAAGCATTCTCTTAGCGCAGATGTGCGACATTATGGGACAACGCCAAGATTTTAAGGACTATCTCAGTGAATCTTGGACACTCGTTTATCATGGCTTTGGGGATTTGCCACCCAAAAGGGGCGCAAGCCAAACTATGTCCACCCTGATGATAGAAAGTCCATATGCATAAAACCTTAACATTACAGAAAATAGGAGTCAACTCAAGTCTGTATAGCATAGCTCATATGCCGGCCTTTGTCTATCTTTTTCTTTTGTCTTAAGTTTGGGAAAAGGAAGAGAGTAACATGTTGGGTGTTTTTTAATCAGTAATCACGGAGACACATAGGTCTACATAGGAGCTGCATACACAAAACAGAAGGACATTTTTAATAAAACTATTTGCTTAGTTGTGCCATTAAAACCATTTAGTCAATAAAAAAATGATTTGCAAATAAATTTTTGTCTATGGGAAATAAAAATATGAACTGGCAGCAAATGAGTAACATCATGAAGTGTACTGTAGATAGAGAGCCTCGTGTTTTAATGCCATGTAGACAAAAGAAAAAGATGATCCAGCGACAAATAGTAAGTGTGGGAAAACAAGGTTTCCACTTTATTGGAATATAGGTAAAAAAGTATGACGAACACCAGAAAAATGACTTGAACTAGCCATGAATAAGAGCACAGCCAGTGCTCGAAACGCGTAGGCTTATATCTATTTGCCATCTCAAAATCACCTTGTCATTTTTCTGGTGTTCGTCATACTTTTTTACCTATATTCCAATAAAGTGGAAACCTTGTTTTCCCACACTTACTATTTGTCGCTGGATCATCTTTTTCTTTTGTCTACATTACCTACCGTGTGCCGTCGCGGAGATCCTGGCGAAATCCGAACACAAGAACGTGGCGCTGGTGAGCTGGAGGTTTCCTCCTACCCTCTATTTCCCTGCTACAAACTACTTTTAATGCCATGGTCATGGAGGGTACAATGCTATGTGGGTCTATGCTAGGCATACTGTACACTACAAATATTCGTTTAGGTAAACTTAGCTGAAGTTGTGATCTTTGGAGTCTCTCTGTAAGGTCAGAGCTACTGTACATGACAAGCAACACAGTAAAATCATAAGATTACAATACAATCCTTAATGCTTCCCTATGGGACAGACTTTTTTTTCCCAAAGGTCTCAAGGTTGGCGGTGTAGGGAACTATAAAGTTCACTTTCAGCAATCCCATTATTGCCCCACCACTCGTGCAACCAAATATTGATGTATAACCCCAGCCTAGAGTTATAATGGCAGTCTTTCTTTTCTCCCATATTAGAGATTGATTTTCTCTATATTAGGCGGGATTCACACGACCGGGTCGTTCCCGAGCTCGAGTGTCGGCCGGTAAAATCGGCCATTTTGCCCGGCCGGTTTGCATTAAGTTTTGCATCCGTGCCGGGCCGGGCAGATCCGGACAGTGACATCAGCGGCAACTCCTGAAGGGGAATCCCCATGTGTTCGGGGATTCCGCTTCAGGAGTTTCCCCTGATGTCACTGCCCAGATATGGACAGAGACATCAAGCGCTCTGTCCATGAGCGGAATCCACGAAAACACGCCCAAATCGAAGGTGTCGCCAGGCCAGGGTGCTTTTAAAACAAGCAGGGGAAGGGAGCCAGCGCAGCGCTCCCTTCCACCTGCTGTACACCCCGGCCCTGCCACACAGTGTACAGCGATGCCATTCGTCAGAATGGCATCAACTCCTCCTCCTCACATGCACTCTGCGCTGTGAGGAGGAGGAGATAGAGCGCAAGCTCCGGAAAACCCGGCCATCACTCGGGACACATCCCGGTGATGGCCGTGTATTACCCGGCCCCATAGACTTCTATGGGAGCCGGGCGGCCGGGTACCCGGGCGAAGATAGAGCATGTCCTATTTTTTGACGGCCGGTTTTCCCGGCCGTCAAAAAATCGGTTGTGTGAATAGCCCCATTAGGGGTGTATTATTCCTAATGCAGCCGGGTGCCGGCCGATTTATGAACGGCCGGCACCCGGCCGGGAAACCCTGCCGTGTGAATGAGGCCTTACATTTTATTAAACGCAGTGATGACTCATATCTGAGAAATTAATCATGGGATACACAGAAAAGGCCACGTCTTGTGGTATTAGCCCACATGCACAGGGCCGTCATCAGGAATTTCTGAAAAATGAGAATGATGCATTTAAAAAAGACCTGTCATGGGTTTTCCCTTTTAAACCACATAACGCCCCTTATTCCCGGCGTCTTCCCGATTCCAGCGCTGTAAACATTTTTTTTTAGCCCCCCCCCCCCCCACTGTCCTGCTACAACCCCCAGTTCATTTTGGTGCCAAATATGCTAATTGTGAGTAACGGTACAGATAGGGGGAGACCTCATCCATCCTCAGTAGGCATTATCTCCTGCTGTGACACTGTCCAATCAGAGCATCCAGCCTCACAGCGATGCAGAAGACCTGCTGATCTTGTGCTGCCATTCTCTGTAAGTCATTCAAACATTGCCACCTGTCTGGAGGAGTCAGTGAATGCCACATACCTAAAGAACTTATCTGCTTTACACTCTCCCTTTTTTGTTACAAGGGTCCCCAGATGTTAAGCAGATTAAAGGTTGTCCCCAGCGATCACCTGTAAACTGTGAGAGAATTCTGCAGTGCCACCACAGGAGAAATTAAGCATAAGGCTGGGTTCACACAACCTATTTTCAGACGTAAACGAAGCGTATTATGCCTCGTTTTACGTCTGAAAATAGGGCTACAATACGTCGGCAAACATCTGCCCATTCATAGACAACCTGTCATTTACGCGTCGTCGTTTGACAGCTGTCAAACGACGACGCGTAAAAATACAGCCTCGTCAAAAGAAGTGCAGGACACTTATACACATTATATGCAGGACACTTCTTTCAGACGTAATTTGAGCCGTTCTTCATTGAACTCAATGAAGCACAGCTCAAAATTTACGGCTGTCAGAGAAGTCTCGCAAAATGCGAGGAGGAGGAATTACGGCTGAAACGAGGCAGCTGTTTTCTCCTTGAAAAGAGTCTGTCATTTCAGACGTAAAAGCCTCTCATCGTGTGCACATACCCTTACACAGTTTCCATCAATGAGCCATTAGTGTAATTTATGGATATACCGGATACCCAAAAAGTGGAACAGATGCTCTTTCCAGCCATTATCTGTCCTAGTCTATAAATGAGACCCCTATATTAACAGAAAACTTTCATATTGTGGTCAACGTAAGACATTATTTTCCAGAAAAAACAAACGTGACTATATAAGGCAAAGTGTCCCAAGCTATAAATAAGGAGCCAGAATATTTCTATGCTCTACAAGTAGAATTTATAATTCCAACCACAACGTCCTTCTGCCTTCCATGAGCCAACTCCCGGTCATCCTCTTCCTCTTGTCATAACCACTGTACTAGTCACATGCAGGACAGGCCAATGCCTCCCGCAAACTCAGCACACTACTCTTCTGCTGCTGTGATTATACAGTTAGGTCCGGAATTATTTGGACAGTGACTCAAGTTTTGGCATTTTATCTGTTTATCCAAACATATTGAATATACAGCTATATAATCAATATGGGTTTAAAGTGCAGACTCTCAGCTTTAATTTGAGGATATTCACATCCTAATTTGAGGAAGGGTTTAGGAATTACAGCTCTTTAATATGCAGCTGCTGCTTTTTCAAGGGACCAAAAGTAATTGGACAATTATCTCAAAAGCTATTTAATTGGCTGCATGGGTTATTTCCTTGTTAATCCATCATCAATTCAGCAGGTAAAAGGTCTGGAGTTGATTCCAGGTGTGGCATTTGCATTTGGAAGCTGTTGCTGGGAACCCACAACATGAGGTCAAAGGAGCTCTCAATGCAAGTGAAACAGACCATCGTTAGGCTGAAAAAAATGAAGAAATCCATCAGAGAGATAGCACAAATGGTAGGAGTGGCCAAATCAATAGTTTGGTACATTCTTGAAAAAAAAGAGCGCACTGGTAATCTCGTGAACTCCAAAAGGCCTGGACACCCACGGAAGGCAACAGTGGTGGATGATCACAGAATCCTTTCCATGGTGAAGAAAAACCCCTTCACAACATCTACCCAAGTGAAGAACACTCTCCTGGATGTAGGTGTATCAGTCTAAGTCTACCATAAAGAGAAGACTTCATGAGAGCAAATACAGAGGTTCACCACAAGGTGCAAACCATTAATCAGCCTAAAAAATAGAAAGGCCAGATTAGACTTTGCCAAACAACATCTAAAGAAGCCGTCCAGTTCTGGAACAGCATTCTTTGGACAGATGAAACGAAGATCAACCTGTAGCAGAATGAAGGGAGCAAGAAAGTATGGAGAAGGTTTGGACCGGCTCATGATCCGAAGCACACCACATCCTCTGTAAAACATGGTGGTGGCAGTTTGATGGCATGGTGGGGGCAGTGTGATGGCATGGTGGAGCCGGTGTGGTGGCATGGGCATGCATGGCTGCCAAAGGCACTGGGTCACTGGTGTTTATTGATGATGGGACTGAAGACAGAAGCAGCCGGATGAATTCTGAAGTGTTCAGGGATTTACTTTCTGCTCAGATTCAACCAAATGCAGCATGGTTGATTGGACGTCACTTCACAGTACAGATGGACAATGACCCAAAACATACTGAGAAAGCAACCCAGGAGTTTTTTGAGGTAAAAATGTGGAATATTCTGCAATGGCCAAGTCAATCACCAGATCTCAACCCGATCGAGCTGCATTTCACTTGCTTAAGACAAAACTTAAGGCAGAAAGACCCACAAACAAGCAACAACTGAAGACGCTGCACTAAAGGCCGGGCAAAGCATAACAAAGGAGGAAACCCAGCGCTTGGTGATGTCTATGGGGTCCAGACTTCAGGCCGTCATTGCCTGCAAAGGATTCTCTACAAAGTATTAAAAAAAAACATTTTATTTCTGGTAATGTTAATTTGTCCAATTACTTTTGAGCCCCTGAAATGAGGCGGCTGTGTAGAAAAATGGTTGCAATTCCTAAACATTTCACAGGATATTTTTGTTTAACCCCTTGAATTAAACCTGAAAGTCTAAACTTCAATTGTATCTCAGTTGTTTCATTTCAAATCCAATGTGGTGGCAGCAGAGCCCAAATCATGAAGATTGTGTCACTGTCCAAATAATTCTGGAAATAACTGTAATTATATAAACAGCCAGCAGTTTGATCTCTGTCCACTTCAGCTTAAGACATCTTGGACTGGAAGGAGAACACTTAATACAAGATAATGCAATAAAAACCCCAAATAAAATGATTGTATCACAAAATAGGTAAAAAAAATATTTGATTAATTATGTATTGGCTATAAATAAATCTATAATTTTCGTCATTTGATCAACTCTGTGAACACATTTATTTTTGTTGCAATTATGTTCTGCATAAAAAAGTATATTTGAGAAGTATAGTTGTGGCCACCAGAGGGTGCTATGCTGCCCTAATACCGCAGTTGTTGTGGCTCGCTGTATGTTAGAGGCTGTATTTCCCCCTACCCTTCAGCTTTCCACACCGGCTATATTTCCAGGTAGAGTGTGCACAATTGTATGTATAGTTCATATAATTGTATTTTCAGGCATGCATTTCCTGTAGAAACTTCATGTTCCATTAGATTATATATATTTACATTGCATGAATGGTTGATGCACACAATAGAGGTTTTGTGTTGTTGTGTTTAATGTATAGAGTCTAAGTAAATGTGTTTATAGCCTCTGAAATATTCACAGTTAAATAAAATGAATGGAAATTGCATGACAGATACGAGACACAGTAACACTTAGGTACTAACACAAGGAGGAAGATTGCAGCAAGCTGAAAATGTTGCGGAGGTGATTTACGATTTAAGCGGATTTTTTTGCACTTATAGTATATTATTTATGGTAAACAATAGTGCATAGGAATAAGAGGCAGAGAATCCACCCTGTCAATCATTGCGACTTGAGAGACCTGAGTACCAGTGGAGAGGCTGGGGAGGGGCAGCTATTCACAGTAGAGTCACTATAGGTCACCCATCGTCCGCGGCCCATAACGCTTTTATCATGATGTCAGCTTGAGCTCACAGGTACGGAGTATGACAATCCTGCCTGGGTACCTATTTCTATTATGGTAAGTACTGAATCGCTCTGATCTATAATAGGGCAGATATACTACTGTGTCCTTGTCACGATCACAGGCTATGTGGACCCACTAGGCTGCTCCGCCGTAGCGGAGAGGCAGCTGGCCTAGTCACAGTCTATACAAAAGTTTATAGCAGTTTGTAAAACACGGGTACCTGAACTAGTCCAGACAGTGGTTGTGGCTTCAGCACAGATGGAGGTAAGTGCAGCAGGTTGCGCCAGACGTGGCGGACAGTACTAGACGTGGCAGACGACACTGGACGTGGCAAAAAACACTGGACATGGCAAAAGACACAACGTGGCAGAAGACACTGGACATGGCAAACGACGGCAGGTGCAGTAGGGCACGACTCCAACACTAAGAGGCTCAGAAACGAGAACACAGCACAGGATACAGGATATGGGTAATAGGGCACGGGTAACAACTGGAACGGGAAAACACTAAGGCACCATTTGCAAGACAGACTTGGGATACCTTGCTCAGGCAAGGATCAGAAGGGCAGGGCCCTTATAGTCCAGGAATCATGTGTAGTTGATGAGAATTGTTCACATGTGCGCACGCAGTCCCTTTAAGACCGGGCACGAGCATGCGCGCGCACCCTACGAGACACAGTGGACCGGTGCGGAAGTGAGCGCTGTCGTCTCCTAGGAAGGAGATGCGAGCCAGCGCTCACTGATCCATGGCAGCGGGCGTCGGGAGGTGAGTAAACCCGACGGTCCGCAGCCATGGACGCTATCCCCCCTCTTACACCCCTCTTCTTGGGACCAGAGCGAGAGAGAAATTTCTTAATGAGAGCAGGGGCACTGAGGTTCTCTTCTGGCTCCCAGGACCTCTCCTCAGAACCACACCCTCTCCAGTCCACCAAATAGAAAGTCCTTCTTCCTACCCATTTGCAGTCCAGGATCTCCCTCACCGCAAACACATCAGAAGAACCGCTGGGAGCAACTGTGGAACTAGAAGTCTTACTGCAGCGGTTCAGGACCACTGGTTTCAGGAGGGACACATGAAAGGAGTTGGGGATTCTGAGTGTAGGAGGCAGCCGCAGCTTATAGGAGACAGGGTTTATCTGTTGCAGAATCTCAAAAGGACCGAGGAACCTGGGAGCAAACTTGTATGAAGGCACCTTCAAACGAATGTTGCATGAGGACAGCCAGACTTTGGTACCTGGAAGATACTGAGGCGGCTCTCTTTTCTTTGTATCCGCTTTTTCGCTTCATGCGATCGACTGTCAGCAAAATAGAGAACCGGGTCTGTTGCCAGATTTGAAGAAAGTCTCCAAATGCAGAGTCAGCAGCGGGTACCTGAGAAGTAGTCGACACAGGAAGAGGGACTCTAGGATGTTGACTGTACACAATGTAAAACGGAGTGGAAGTGGTGGACTCGCTTGTGTGGCTGTTATACGAGAACTCGGCCCATGGAAGAAGCTGTACCCAGTTATCACGCTGCAAAGAGATGAAGTGGTGGAGATGATTCTCCATGATCTGATTGATCCTCTCGACTTGCCCATTGAACTGGGGGTGATAGGCTGAGGAAAAGTCCAATCTGACATCCAGGAGTTCACAGAGGGCTCTCCAGAACTTTGAGGGAAATTGAAACCCCCAATCGGACACAATGTGAAGGGGCAAGCCATGCAAGCGGAAGATGTGCTGAATGAAGAGACTCGTCAGCCGGGGAGCAGAAGGTAGGCCGGTCAGTGGGATAAAATGTGCCATTTCCGAGAACCGGTCCACCACCACCCAGACAGTTTTGCATCCTGCTGAGGGAGGAAGTTCTGTGACAAAGTCCATCGCAATGTTCTGCCAGGGGGCATTGGGTACAGGCAGAGGTTAGAGCAGGCAGGCATGCCTGCAGTGAGTAACCTTGTTAGAAGAACACACCGTGCAGGAAGAGACAATGTCCACAACATATTTGGGTAGCGTGGGCCACCAGGAGACGAGCAATCAGGTCCCGTGTCTTACGAACACCAGCGTGCCCAGCCAGTTTAGAGCTGTGTCCCCAGCAGAGAATTCTTCTCCTGTCTGCCAACCGAACAAAAGTCTTCCCCGGAGGGATGTCTCTAACCTGCAAAGGATTGGCAGTGACAATGCAGGACGGGTCTATGATACTTTGAAGGGGCTCCACCGAGTCATCCGTCTCAAATGACCTAGACAGGGCATCGGCCCTCACATTCTCGTCAGCGGGACGGTAGTGGAGCACGAATTGGAAACGGGTGAAGAACAGCGACCACCTGACTTGACGGGGATTTAGTCGTTGAGTGGACTGGAGATAGCTGAGGTTCTTGTGGTTGGTGTAGATCAAGATGGGATGAGCTGCGTCCTCTCGAAGATGTCTCCACTCCTCCAGAGCCAATTTGATGGCCAGTAGCTCCCCATCCCCAATAGAGTAATTGCACTCTGCAGAAGAAAAAAGTCTCGAGTAATAGCCGCACATTACTACCTTTCCTTTGGAACCTCTCTGGAACAGAAGTGCACCTGCGCCAACAGAAGAAGTGTCCACCTCCAATGAGAACTGCCAAGATACGTCTGGATGATGGAGGATCGAGGCTGAAGTGAAGGCTTTCTTGAGGCTAATAAATGCGGACTCTGCCTCTGGAGTCCACACCTTGGCGTTCACACCCTTCTTGGTAAGGGTAGAGATGGGAGCCGACAGAGATATCAGCGCTCACTGATCCATGGCTGCGGGCGTCGGGAGGTGAGTAAACCCGATGGCCCACGGCCATGGATGATACAGTCCTGGTCTAGAAAGTGTCGAAAAATGTGCCAGTTTGACAAAATTTGGATGTTTGCACCTCGCTAAAATCACTTTTAAAAAGTGTTCCTAAAGGGGGGCATTGTCTAGAAGGAAAGAGGCGTCGCTTGTTGGGAAAGGCATGGCGTAAAATGTGCAAACGTGTGCAAAAAATTGGCACAAAATTCTGGTGAAAAATAAGCCAAATCAAAAGTGGTATACGGAACAGAAAAGTGTCTAAGAGGTTATTGAAGATCCGCCAAAATTATCATGCAGCATGCACCCCTTGCAGGGCCGCACTATCCATAAATCAAGGTGAGCGTCTCGCCTCAGGCGGCGGCGTCACTGAAGCCAACCGCCACCACCCCCTCCTGCACTATAATTGTATCTGCGTCCATAGGATCTGTATCTGAATTGTATATGCGTCCCTGCAATTCAGCGCCTATCAATAATGCAAGCGGCGCAATGAGGTTATCCCGCCTCTTGCATCATTGAAAGGCACTGAATGGCATGGAAAAGATGTGCCTTGCCTTGCCACTCAGCGCCTGTCTATAACGCAAGCGGTGTGATCACGTAATCGCGACGCTTGCATCGTTCAGCTCCAGCAGACTTGGTCAGAAGAGACCAGCGTGGGAATGGGATAAGGTGAGTATGTAAAGTTTTTTGTTTTTTTTCAGTTAACAGTGTGAGTGACTGTGACACTATCTACAGGTGGGGCTCTATCTATAAGGGGCTATATGTGGGACACTATCTACAGGGGACTATGTGAGGCACTATCTACAGGGGGATCTATGGGGCCACTATCTGCAGGGGAATCCATGTGGCTACTATCTACAAGGGGATCTGGGGCCACTGTCTACAGGCAGATCTATGGGGCCACTATCTACAGGGGGATCTATGGGCACTGTGTACAGGGGGCTCTATATGGGGTACTGTCTACAGGGGGTTCTATGATGGGCACTATCTATGTGGGACTCTATGAGGGGCACTATCTACAGGGGGCACTGTGTGTGTGGTACACAGTGTATGGTGCTATTGTAATCAGGAACACAGTGTATGGTGCTATTATATTTAGAGGTACAGTGTGTGGCACTATTATATTTAAAGAATAGTATGTGGCACTATGAGAATTTTATCTTCGTTTATAGGTGCGGAAAAGTTTGAAAAGTAAGAAGCTGAGTCCCAGATTGCAGAAATTGCCCATGGCCAGGATAAGTCATCAGAGGTCTGGACCGGATGGAGAAGAAAATGGAAAAAGACTGACTAGAAGCTGAGAAGACGTGCATGTGAGTCACTCAATGTAAATGTTTATTCTGCCTCTAATCAGTACTGTAGTACTGTGTATGATCTACAGCGAGATGGTGGGTAGTATGATTTTTCTTTTTGTGAAACTCCCAGGATATCCTTACGGCAGGGGTTGCACTAAATTTGTAAAAGATCTCTGTACTGAACTGTATTTGTGTCGGTGCTGTATATATGTACTGAGCTTGGTTCTAGTGTTCTATTTATGTACTGAGCTTGGTACTAGTGTTATATGTATGTACTGAGCATGGTTTCGATACTGTATTTATGTACTGAGCTTGGGTCTGGTATTGTATTTATGTATGAGTTTGGTTCTGGTGCTGTAATTATATAGGATATATTTATAATAACAAAATTGCAGGGCAGATGGAATTGTTACAATTCATTGTCTACCTGTCAGGTACTTCTAACCCTTTGAACTGCCACCATGCAGTAATACATGACCTGACGATATTTCCAAATATTCCCTTGTATGTTTTTTTCAGATGCAGCAAAATCTATCAAATCAACTTTTAAACCGGTGCACACTATATGCTAATTACTCATTAAAGGTTCATGGGGCTATCCTGAAGAGTCACATCGTCCTGCCTCCAAACCCACCTTTCCATGCTTGATTGAAATATTCCTGGCTGTTCTACATCATTTCATCACTGCACATGCCAGGGGAGTACAAGGCAATGGTGCATCCACAAGAGTTGGAGGAGGCTGGTAGTGATGTAGAACAGCCAGGGGGATGTCAATCAAGATCTGGGCTATTTCAATTTTCACCTCAGGCAGCAGAAAAACTTGAATCGGCCCTGACCACTGGGATAAACTTGGTGTATTTTGCGGCCATCCTGGTCTAGACCCTCCTAGACGGCATTAGTAAATGTGGGCCAGCATGTTCATTCAACCCCAGATAATATGCTATGTTGTACAATTGGAATACTCTATATTTACCACAATCCGATGTCTTTATGGGGGGAATTTATCATCCTTTCTACGCCAGTTTTCTGCTTTAGAATCATTGCAAATAAGGAGCAAAAGTCGCAGTTTGCGGTAAAATTTGGAAAAAGGGGCGTGGTTTGCTAACGGGGCCACCACTGCCCGATAAATTTATTATGATTAAGGCAGAAAATTGCCATAAATTACATAGTTACAAAGTTAGTACAGTTGCAAAAAGACATATGTCCATCAAGTGCAACCAAGGGAAAATATAGCAGAAAGCTGGAGTAGATATAGCTCTGTAGGGTGTAGCAAGATAGAGACCCGTGTCGGGCCCTGTGCCTTGTTCCCCCAAAATCATACTACCCTCCCAGACTAAAGAAATAAAAAAATATGGAAATTAAGTATACTTACCTCACCGGTCCACTTGTCCCCACCAGGTCCCCTCGGGCTTCCACAGCATGGCGCAGTGTCAGAGCATTGTATGTGACGCATCACATTGAGTGCTTCTTCGCATATAAGGCCCTGATGCTGCTCGGCGTCAGAACCTTGTATCAGCCGTGCCTTGTAGTGAAAGCCTTCAGGGACCCGTTAGGGAGAAACAAAGAGGAGTGCCGAGGTGAGCATATATTTTTTCTAATTTTATGTGCGATGCGGGGGAGGGGGGTGGATGGCACAGGCCAGCAGAAAAATGCGACTGATTTATTAAGTCATGCGTCTCTTAAATAATAAATCTGCCCATTTATGTTTTATGTGTCCCTACTCCCATTGTAACAAATTTCCATTCATTGTGTACTACAACTGCAGTGTGACTTTAATACATATTTTCCAAAATATTTATTCAGGTAACAATTAACTTATGTCTAAAGTTACCCTCAAGTGGGCAATAATTATTGGTCAGAAGATCTGTGAATCAATATTAACATTTCTGATGGCCCATTTACAAGCATGTGTGACTTGGGTGATTATAGATATTAGGTGCAGGGGCATAGATAAGTGGCTGCTAGATACACCTAGCACCCCTTATCTCAGGGAAAACAATAGAGAATCACTGCGTCCTTTCTATGTTTCTCGCACACCATGGCTTAGGGTCTACCAACATAATAGACATCACATTGTCTATCATCAGCATTAATAATATTATTATTAATTCCCTGCTTTTATAGTAGTTGTGAGTGGGAATTTTAGTTAAAATACGTGAAGATGACATTTGTATTTCTCTTTTTTTTTTTTTTAACAATAAGGAACTTCCCATTAATAATGCCAGTGATATGTGAGAATTTCACAATGATTCACTCCTGACTATTGACCACAATTCTCAGCTTGGATTACACGAATGCACCAAGTCTCAAACTGACACTTGAATTGACAGAACTCAATCTCAATTTTTTCTTCATTTCTGTAGAAAATTCTTGACCTTGAAGAACATTTTTGCAAAATTTTCCACGAAGCTGTCCTGACCATCCGTGACTTCTACAGCTCAGTGATGATAGCCATCAAGATACTTGACCTGCTCTCCTATTGCAAGAAGTTATTTGTCTCGGGAAAAGTAGATGGATGGAAGAACAGAATTCTATTCGCATTCCTTTGCTGTTTTTTTGGGATAATGATAAGCAGTTGTTTGATTCTTGTTTTTGTCTTGTCGAAGGTAGGTCTTGGGATGGTCAACTTAATCATATCCATCTTGCTTGGGATGATCATATCAGTCCTCGCCTTTGCTTTCAAGTCAGTGCGTTGTACCGGTCTTCTCTTCCTCTTGTGTTGTGGCATGAGAGAAGGACGAAAAGTGCTCATCGCCATAGGAACCAGTATTGTTGTGTTTAATAACGTGAAAAATATATTAGGAAATTTGAAAGTCCTGGGCGATTGTATCATCTGCAACCTGGAGGCCAAATGTATATTGTTAAAAGTAATGCCCTTTGATTATTACATAAGGGCCTTGTACACAATATATCAACATGCAAAGCTCCAATTTTTTAACCCCTTACAAAACATTGTGAAACTGACTGACAATTTCCATTGCCATGTAAAGATCTCCGATGATAAACTGAAAACTGCACTCAATGAAACGAAACAACAGATTCAAGATTTATCATCCAACATATCCGCACAGCTGGATATTATAACTTCAGTCGGACGTGTAGCTTTTCTCTTAATTGGAGTTTCCATCATTTTAATTGGATCCATAATATTTTTTAAAAAATTTCTGTCCCAAAACAATGCAAAGTATAGAAATGTGTATATTACAAAAGGTTTTATGGAGTATGATGAAAGCCGGAGGCTGGGAAACGTGTTGTGTGTTCTTCCACTAAACAAAAGAGAACGAGATGTCTACATCACAATTCCAAGTCTGAAAACCTCACAAAAACAGAAGCAAAAAATTTTGATGTTTTTGATCCCGATGATGACTCATATTTTTATCTGGACATTGATTTCAGTTCTGGATTTTATGCTTTACTGGCTGATTCTTACAATAAGCAAAAATCTGAACAGTCTACACCCAGTTGAAGTTCCAATAACGTTGTCATACGCAGTAAGTACTCAAAGGGCTTGTAGTTCTAGAAATTTCTGCAATGAAATGTCCACCACAGGGTACAGCATATGTCAGTCGGGGTATATGTTGGGGAATTCAACTGACGTATATGTCGAAATGCCCATAGACTTGGTCAAACTAAAAACATATACCATGTGGTATAGGTGTTTTTTTTATGGCAGTCAATGTTATATGTATGCAACTGTTTTGTCTTCAGATGCATATGTCTGACCATGTTTGGTGGGACCGTTTTAAATGGTGCCACCGAACATAACCACCAAACGCGGTGTGAATTTAGTTTAACTGATGTTATTCCTCTGTACGTAACCTAAGTATTGAAGGAGGTTTTCCGCTTTTAAAATCTTTTTATATCATAGAGACCTTTTAGAACATAACACCAATCAGGGTCTAACTTTGGACCATCTCTCTGACTTGGAACAAGCCATTTGAAGGGTCTGTTTGTTTTTGTTTTTTTCTAGAAACAGCACGACTTGTTTATAGGCTGTGTCTGGTTTTGCAGCTCATCCCTATCGATGTGAGTGGAGCTGTTTGTGGGTGGAAAAAAAGTGCAAACCTCTTAATAAGTTTGTTCCATAATTAACTTTTATGACAAACGATGAGGGAGGATAGCTCGGATCACTCGCTGACCTCAAGAGCAAACGCTCAAGAACAAACGCAAAAAAAACCTATGAAAAGGCAAAACATCAACTGTGTGTACAACTGGTCTTAACAAAGCTATCCCCAACTTGGGCTATTGCAGCAGTATATTACAGCTGACATCTAGGGAGCTGATGACACAGGCACAGCTTCTGTGCCCCCGAGACCAACCTTGACGTACATTTATAGTACAGTGTGGGAGGTACTTCTCGCTTATGCTGTAAATGTACGTAGCGGTGCTGGAAGGATTTAAGGTTCAGAAACCATTCAGTGACAAATATGCAATAAAAGGGCATATGGGAACATGGGAGGTTTTTTTTTGGACATCACTCCTCAAGGTATTTTGTCAGACAGAGATCGGCGCTGGATTATAGGGAGGGCAAAAGGGATAAATGCCCTGGAGCCATGGGCATAACTAGGAAATACTGGGCACCATAGCAAATTTTTGACTGGGCCCCCTTCCCCTGGGTGCCACTCATAGCCCCCCCCTTGTAGATAGTGCCATACAGCCCCTTCCTGTAGATTGTGCCATACAGCTCCCCATGTAGACAGTGCTATACAGCCCCCCTGTAGACAGGGCTATACAGCCCCCCTGTAGACAGGGATATACAGGCCCCCCGTAGACCGTGATATACAGCCCCCCTGTAGACAGTTCCATACAGCCCCCTGTAGCCCCTGTAGAAAGTGCCATACATTACATTCCTCCACCCTGTAGACAAGGCTACACAGCCCCCCCCCTAGACAGTGCTATACAGCCCAATATATTCACCTGGGCCCGTTCCCCCAACGTACGGAGCAGCTCCTCAATGCCGACCGGATCCTTGCATAGGCCGTCATGATCCAGTGACGTCATCACGCCTGCCTGCACAGCGATCCTGACCCTGCGCTTGATAGGCTGTGTACCGAATGTGGCCTGTAGCCTGTGCCAGAGCAGGGAGAAACCTCCCTACTCTGGCATAGTGTTCAATAGTATCTGCGTCCATACTCAGCAGGTGTCGGCTGTATCTTACAGTATACATCCCACTGTAATGCCCAAAATCGGCATCTAAGCCATTAGAAAGGGGGAGAGCTCCCTTTGCTACACCATCGGCTCCCCCAAGACACGAACATGGGGTACCGATGATTGTCATGGCAGTCTGGGGGTTGGGCTTAACAGGAGCCAGTAAAAATGACAATGCACTGCAACACATAAGTATTACAGTGTATTCTACGAGTGATCAAACGATCGATCAGACGATCAAACGATCGTTTGTTCAAGTTCCCTAGGGGGACGAAGAAAACTGTTAAATAAAGTTTTCAGTAATGTATAAAATAATAAAAAATATTAAAAGATAAAAAAAAACCTTTTCCTATTTTTCCCTTAAATTAATCTAAAAAATGAATAAAATTAGTATCTTCATGTCTGTAAAAGTCCGAACTATTAGAATATAACAATATATATAACCCGCAGTACGAAAACTGTAAAAATATTAAAATAAATATAAAACATCAGAATTGCTGTTTTTTAGAAACCTTAGCCCCCAAAAAATTTAATGCAAAGTGTTTCAAAAGTCGCATGTACCCAAAAATAATGCCAATAAAAACTACAGCTCGCCCCACAATAAACAAGCCCTCACACCGCTTCATTGGCACAGAAATAAATGTTATGGCTCTCATAATATGGCGAGACAAAACTAGTTTTTAGCCCTCATGCGGCCCTCATATAGCCCTCATGTCGAAGGAAAAATAAAGTTAGGGCTTTTAGAAGGCGGAGAAGAAAAAACTTAAATAAATAACTGAAAAATGGCTGCTGCCAACGGGTTAACAATGCATACTTAGCTAATAGCATTGGGGTATGCTCCTATTAGTTCAAGGACTGATAAGGAAGCTTAATACATTACATTTAAAGCTCTACTTCTTCATCAATGAGACTAAAACTAATCATGTGTTATATGTTTGAGGGTAAAGAACAAGATCCGCGTTTCATACAGGTCTGTCAACAGTTGTAAATCACACTACATAAATTACAGTCCCGCCCACAATGGGCTGCTCTGCAGTGTAAACAGTGGGTGACATTGTGTTTTGTATTTTTCACACACCAATTCATGAAAGGACTTATATTATGCCATATTCCAAAGTTTAAATCAATGATATAAAAAAAAAATCTAAAAGAAAACAGATTTATCAGTCTGGAAGAGCTTTTGAAACAGTCTTTCCGAAATGTAGCAGGAAAATAGACAAAAGTGGAACTTCCAGGTTCTTTCTATATTTGACTACAACATCAGACAGGATGGATCTTAGATAAAAGGCGTGTTACAGAGAGTAGAACCGCCCACTGGACTCTTAACGGAGCAGGTATTTAAATAGATAAAATACAAGTTCTACTGTATATTTTGCCTCAAAACTATATATTAATCTGCTCAGTTCCTCCTGCACTATAATCATCATCATCATCATCAACATCCCAGGCCCCTTTAAGTGAAACTAATGCTGAGATTTGAACTCTGGTCCCAAACAAGTCACTGGACAGTATTCTATTATATCCTGTTATTAGTGATCTATTCTTTTAAATTTCCACTTTTATTCAGTGAATCTTTATCACATCAATGTAATCAAGACTTTGCAGTAATTATTGGCAAGGAACATACTTACAAAATTTGGTGTCAAATGTAGCACAGTAATCCAGATGAAGTAGAACTATAGTGTAAGGCTATGTTCACACATCATGGATTTGCCATAGGAAAAGCTGGTATGGATTTTTCAGAAAATCTGTAGCAGAAATCCACCGCTGACACTCAGATTTCTGCCGGTCAGAGGATCTGCATGTTGATTAGTCCTATTGTATTTCAATGGAGTTAATCCACAGCTTTTGAGCAAGGAATAATAAACCTGCTTCAGATTTTAGAATCCACAGTTCATTTTTCTGCATGGATATTTACCTGAGTGTGTGAATGGGGTATAATACATGTTCTTGGGGCTGCATTGGACATACGTTTTAGATAACTAGGGCTGTTTTTATTTGTGCTGTCCTAGGCACATGTTGTCCTGCTGCCTATCATACATAATTTCCTGAAATTATACTTATATAGTTCTGAAATATAAGTGTATTGTAGTGCCCAAATATTAGTGCCAGTATACAAATAATAGTACCATATAATGCCCAAATAGTAATGCCATACAATGTGCAAACAACAGTGTAATGCTGAATGCAAATAAAAGTACCATACTATCTATTCAAATAATTTACTGCCATACAGCTTGCAAATTATAGTGCCATGCAAGCATATACGTTTTCCAAACAGCACTCCCACAATAGGGTTTTATAATGTGAAAATAAAAAATAGTGCCACAAACTTTGAAAATATTTGTTCCATACAGTGACCAAATAATCATGACATAAAGTCATGAAATAATGCTGCCAAACAGTACCCACATAATACTTCCATACATTGTGAAAATAGTAGTGCCATACGGTCCACAAACAGTAATGCAAATAATAGTATCACATAGTGTGCGTTTAATAATGCAATACAGTAATAACATTTTCCAAACTTTTGTTCCATACAGCACAAAAATTATTTTGCAGTGTTGCTTGTAAATAACAATTCAATAAAGTGCCCATATAACAATGCCATACAGAACACAAGAAACACTGCCATACAGCGCCCAAATACTGCACCCACATAAGTACCAGTGATAATACAACAAGTTTTTGCCTAGAGTCCTATATAAAATGAAAGATAACAGATTATTATATCATATTAAGTTATGTCAAATGATAAACTCAACTCTGCCGCATCCGTATAATATATTGCGTTACGACCTATTAATACATTTTAAAAAATTATGATTGTTCTTTTTTTAAAGCACACACAGGTTATACTCGAGGACTTATTCAATTCAAGAAGGTCTGAGGATATTTACCACAACAAGCTGAACATCAATCTGTTTGAACCTCAGTGCACCCCTAAACCGGAGCTCTCTCTTTCCGCCACGTGGATCCCTTTGGCCATTTTAATCAGTGTTTTACTTTTTCTTGGTTTAACCTCTGCTTTCCTCATACAAATAAAATTGTTGGTGCTAGCAGCGTTCTATCCTGACAGAGACCAAGAGCGAGTAACTTACCTCCACAGGAAAATACAGGAAGATAGGATATTACTTTCATCACCATCTAAAACCGGAAAACTCAAGAAAATTATTTCCCAGGTAAGACAAGATTGCATTTATTCTTTGTATATTCAGGGCCAGGGCCGTATTCACCTATATGCAAAGTAGGCCTTTACCTATAGGTGGACTCCGGGGACGGACGCCTGGTGAAGAGAATATTTACATATGATTACACTGAACAGGAAGAATAATGAGTATTTAGAGGTTAATTAGGCACTTATAGTGTGGGAATGAGGGGAGGACACCTGTAGAGGTGCACGAGGAAGACTGCAGAGAATGGGTCAACGAGGGAGAGAGGGACAAAGGGAACGCTGCAGAGGAGGGGACAACCAGGGAGGGACAGGGAAAGACTGCAGAGGAGGGGACAACCAGGGAGGGACAGGGGAAGACTGCAGAGGAGAGGACAACCAAGCAGGGACGGAGAAATACTGCAGAGGAGGGGACAACCAGGGAGTGACAGAGGAAGACTGCAGAGGAGGAGATAACCAGGGAGGGAAGGGGGAAGACTCCTGAGGAGGGGACAACCAGGGAGGGATGGGGGAAAACTGCAGAGGAGGGGACTGCCAGGGTGGGACATGAGGAAGATTGCAGAGAAGGTACAGCCAGGAAGGGACAGTTACAGAGTAGGGGACTACCAGGCATGTACAGGGGGAAGCCTGCAGAATAGGGAACAATCAGGGAGGGACAAGGGAAGGCTGCTGAGGACGGGATAGCCAGGGAGGGACGAGAGGAATGCTACAGAGAAGAGGTCAACCATGGAGGGGACTTCCAGGAAGGAACAGGGCGAAGGCTGCAAAGTAGTGGACAACCAGGGAGGGACAAGGGAAGGATGCAGAGAAGGGGATAGCAAGGGAGGGACGAGAGGAATGCTACAGAGAAGCGGTCAACCAGGTAGGGGCAAGGGGAAGGCTGAAGAGCAGGGGACAACCAGGTAGAGACAAGAGGAAGGTTGTAGAGGAGGTACCACCACGGAAGGATAAGGGGAAGGCTGCAGTGGAGGGGACTGCCAGGGAGGGACAGAAGGAAGGTTGTAGAGGATGTACAACCAGGAAGGGGTAAGGGGAAGGCTGCAGAGGAGGGGACAACCAAGAAGAGACAGGAGGAAGGTTGTAGAGGAGGTACAACCAGGGAGGGGGTAAGGGGAATGTTGCAGTGAAGGGGACTGCCAGGGAGGGACAGGAGGAAGGTTGGAGAGAAGGTACAACCAGGGAGGGACAGCTACAGGGGAGGGGACTACCAGGGAGGGACAAGGGAACGCTGCAGAGGAGGGGATAGCCAGGGAGGCATGAGAGGAATGCTACAGAGAAGGGGTCAACCAGGGAGGGGCAAGGGGAAGGCTGCCAAGGATGGGACTACCAGGGAGGGATAGGGGGAAGGCTTCAGAGTAGGGGACAACTAGGGAGGGACAAGTGAAGGCTGCAGAGAAGGGGATAGGCAGGGAGGAACAAGAGGAATACTACAGAGAAGGGGTCAACCAGGGAAGGGCAAGGGGAATGCTGCAGAGTAGGGGAGAACCAGGATGGGATAAGGAGAAGGCTGCAGAGGAGGGGACTACTAGGGAGAGACAGGAGGAAGGTTGTAGAGGATTTACAACCAGGGAGGGGTAAGGGGAAGGCTGCAGGGGGGGACGACAACCAGGGGAGGGACAGGAGGAAGGCTGCAGAGAAAGTGCACCAGGTAGGGACAGCTACAGAGGAGGGGACTACCAGGGAAGGACAAGGGAAGGCTGCAGAGGAGGGGACAGCCAGGGAAGGACGAGAGGAATGCTACAGAGAGGGGGTCAACCAGGGAAGGGCAAGGGGAAGGCTGCAGAGGAAGTGGCAATCAGGGAGGGACAAGGAGAAGGCTGCAGAGGAGGTGACAACGAGGGCGCTAGATGTTCTGAGAAGTTGACAACAATGTTCTGCTCAATTTTGTAGGAATAGACAAAAATTTTAAAGCCCTACATGACTTAGGCCTCATGCACACGACCGTAGCCACATGGCCGCGGTCATTATTTTCAAAGAGCCCGGACCGCAGAAGACGGCCGTAATAAGACATGTCCGTTCTTTCTGCGGTGCGGGCTCCTGGGTCATGCACGGACCGTAAAAACTACGGTCGTGTGCATGGCCCCATAGAAATGAATGGGGCCGTAATTCACTCGTGAATTTTCGGGTAATTGAGGCCGCAAAAGCACGTTCGTGTGCATGGGGCCTTAGGTGGGGCTTACTCAGGGGCAGCGGAGTCTAAGGTGTCAGAAACTCTGTGCCTCCAGGCTCTGGAGATGTAAATACGGTACTTTCAGGCTGAACATACTAAGCAAAGGGATATGTTTGTTTTTTTCTTGTATTAAAGGTGTTTTCCGAGCTTATGAAAAACACTGAAAAGTACCTAATGTGTGAATGGTCATTAGATTATGCCACCATAGCTCAGAAGTAGTTATTTTTCATTTTCACTATGTTGCCCGGCTTTGTGCAGCACTTTTGTTTTTATTTTGCTAGGGCTTGATCTGGTCAGGATTACCATATAATGACTACAGTTTCCCATAATTCCTCTATTTTCTCACAGACATTGCCTATATTTACTGCTGCCTGCATGCCCCTCTATTACATGGTGTAAAGTAGTAGCATAGAAGCCATATAGTAAAACATGAAAAAACTTTATTACATATAGTTATATAGACAGAACAAGATGTTTTAAAAAGGTACAATTGGATAGAGTGACTCTATAAAATTCCAATACAGAAAGGCAGGCTCGATAAGTTACATATGAAGGTACAAAAGATTGTTATGGGGAGTGGATAAGAAGCAATAGGTAAGAAAATACTAGAGGACGTATCCTGGCATAAGTATGCAAAGATAGAAATATAGACACAGTATAGTGCTGGTACAAATCTACAAGTACAGTTTAAGCAATAAACAATCAGTCACAGACTGATACTTCTATGCATTCCCCAAGTACTAAAGAGTCTAACCCATAGCAGAATGTGAATAGAGCCTGACAGACGTGTGGAAAACCCCAACGAGCATTTCGCGGTATGCTTCCTCAAGGGGTGTAAAGTGTCTAAAGACACGACGGAGGTCCTGGGGAGGTTAGATGGTATTCAAATTGAGTCTGACATGCTTTTGGTTACGGCAGACGTCGAGTCTCTGTACACATGTATACGACATTGTGACGGTTTGGATGCGGTCCACTTCTTCCTGGGGACCAGCAACCGGGATGGCGAAATGTGTGATCTTATATTGGAGTTGCTTCAATATATCCTGACTCATAACTTTTTCGTGTTCAAAGATCACTTCTATCTACAGACCAGGGGCACTGCCATGGGCGCGCCCTGCGCGCCATCCTATGCAAACCTGCTTCTCGGCCTCTGGGAGAGGCAGGTTTTCCTTGGGGATGGCGCTCGGGCCGCTGAACATGTGCAGTGCTGGCTCCGGTATATTGACGATGTCCTTTTTATATGGCAGGGCTCTGAGTGTGAACTGGTGGAATTCATGCGGCAATTGAATTTGAATCCTTTCAACATCAAGTTGACATATAAATCACACAAACAACAAATCGATTTTTTGGATATACAAATCTTTACTGATTGTGATGGATTCCTTCAGACTGATGTTTTTCGCAAATCTACATCAGTAAATTCTTTGCTGCATGCCACGTCTTTTCACACGCGGTCCACTGTCAGAGCCATCCCGGTTGGGCAGTTCCTTAGGATGAAGCGGATCTGCTCCACCAACAGACTCTTTGAACGACAGTCAGATGACTTAAAATCTAGATTTATAGACAGAGGATATAGAGTACACGCCATCTATATCTATAATATATTGGCCATGGGTACACAAAGCAAATGTTTTGGTAATGCTCCCCATAATCACTTTATTTTAATTGTCAGTATCTATTGACATTCATCCTATTGTTTTCTAACTATTGAGTGAATTGTGGTTTTGCACACAGTTATCTCTCAGCTAACGTAAAGGGTATTTTGACTGCATACATTTATTGCATTTCCATAGTATTCAGCCTAAATGTCCAATAGGTGGGTGTCCCACCTCTGTGATTTTGCATTGCCAAATATGGGTCAGAAACTCCTGTTCTCCTGATAGGTCCCCATCCGGTGGTGGAACCCTGACCAACATTTAGCGCATATCCTGTAGATAATGTGTTTGAAAACCCCTTTAAGTCTTGAAAAGAGGAAAGTGTTTAGAAAAAGCCTAATCCCAACCAGATTAAAACCTCTATAAAAGTAAATTACACATTCTATTGGATGTGTTACCATGCAAGGCACTGGTGGATATAATGATCAGTATCTGATGCAACTATTAGAAGACTGGTGGATCTTTTAGAAAACCCCTTATTATTTGCCCTATTTGGGCATGTGCAGCTAATATAAGGGGTCCCCTGGCCAGTACCTCCCCAATAAACTAAACCTAACAGCTTTGTAAAATGAAAATCTTGGCTACAGAGGGTCACCTCATCTATTAACATCAGTGGATGTCATATATGAATATGAACCTGTGCCCAGCAGTCCACCTGCCAATAGCAGTTGGTTGCTGGGCACGATGGGAAACAATCAGTTTGCCACTTGGGGAACCCACAACTTAGAAAATTGCTCAAGCAGATTCCCTTGGGGCAAACTGATTCCCACTGAGGAACCACTTTCCGCCCAAGGTGCTTATATATATTGGACATAGGAGATCACTCTAGGTCATCTCCATTTGCCCACTAATACTATTGAATATGAGTTAAATAGCTATCCATGGTAAAGTATAGCTATTATGGCCAGAACATACAGACTGGATACCTATTCACTATGGTCCCACTTTTACATTGGAATTGATGCAATGTATTGTCTTCAACAGGTGGATTTCTGGTTTCCAATAATCACAAGAAAACATTTTATCAAGAATCAGTAAATTGGTTTCTTGTCATCCATGTATTTATTCTTCAGTCACTGGAGGCTGTCCATATCCTGCTGAAATTACAATGACATTGATCAGATTAAAACCCAGATGATTCTGCACGGTTAACCCTTTCAACATTGGAAAGGATTCAAAATGTATTATTCTAGAATTGGGCAAAAAAAATGTTTTTTTTGTCTCCCAGTCCAACCAATGACAAATTGTTATTGTATTTTATTTACACATCGCCAATATATTCCACAGTGCAGCTGAATGTGTATGTTAAAGGGGTTGACTCCTGAAGAATATGATGATAAAAGGAGGTCCTCCACTCAGGCCCCCCTTCTATTAGCCATAGTGTGGAACCACTAACAAAGAGAAATTTTCGCTCTGGCAGACCCGTCCTGTCCACAATTTCCGCCAGCAATATCAGCTGATCATGAGTTCAGGCTTCAATTTGAAAAAGGGTTGTCTTGACGAGACGACCTCATTAATGGGGGGGATCAGATGTAATGACTTGTGGCGGATCAGCATTCCATCATTGGTTACCATAGCTGGCTCTAGAAGAAACAGTTGTAGACTTGTGGTCTGCAACCTGTGACCCTCCAGCTATTGGGAAAGTACAACTCCCAGCATGCCCTCACAGCGTGTGGTGGGAATATGGTATCCTGTTGTACATTAGGCTATGTTGATGCAAAGTTTATGGTTTATGTCCAGCATATACGCTGGGAGATGCTCTCAAAGAATATGGCGCTAATGTATAATGTATGCCAAAGAAATGTCCTTTTGGCATGTGTTTGGGTGGCATACTTTGGTATACCGTTCTTTTACTGTATTAAGAAGCACAGTCTACTATGCTTTTCATTACACAAAACCTATAATATCCCTGCTCAAAAATAAATATACCAGACGATACCAATTGTCTAGAAAAAAAAAATTATTCCACATATGTAGACAAACTAGTATTTTTATTATAGGATTAGTTTATCATCATTAAAATTAAGTGTGAGCAGTCATGATAGCAATTCCCCTATTACCAAAATCTAATGAACTCATGGAGATGATGTCATCATGATTATCTTATCAGATATTGTTTATTGGAAATGTGGATGTTTTAATTAGGGAACTCACTCACACTGACACATCCAACTCACTTCCTCTTCTCTTCTAAAAAAAAAAGGAACACTGATATATGAAGCAAAATGAGGTGACCAAAAAAAGACCTTTTTCAAGCCACTCCTGGTTCCATAAATAATTTGTTTCACAATCTGCATCAATGTTCATTTTTATCGCCCTTGGAGATCAGGATGCAGGATACCAAATTGACTAAATGGTATATTGAATGCACAACTGGTGCTTCCTCTCTTCTGAAAATCATATTTAGAGTTGCCTTGAGGCCTGAATGTGCTGACGTAACTGTGACAAATCATTTGCTGCATGCACAAAGACCTTCAACGATTTCGTATTAAATGAGTTGCCTGCTATGGATAATCACTTTTTGGTATAAGGGACCAACAACATATGATGATCACAGGTTATGTCACTACTGTAGCCCCCAGCGATCAGCTGTAATCTGTGTTTAATTTCCCTGCAGTGCCTCCACAGGATAAATGAAGCATTACAAGTTCTCATTGCAACCAAAGGTCCTTCCATATATTGAATGGACACAATGGGTCCTTCTGATGTTCTTTGTAGCCATTCTCCATACTTGCTAATAAATGAAGGTCCTGAACGAGGGGCTCCCTCTCTATTATTAGAATTCCCTAATAGGGTATTTGAACATGGGTCTTCTGAACCAGATAACCCCCTGAAGTTTTTAATAGTCTTGTCTTTTCTTCTCAATATATATAACAGTGCTGTATAGAAAATTTAATTTGCAGTCTCGTGTATCCAGTCAAAGTGCACTGCACACCAGAGAACCTTCTAGTAATACAGTACAGAGCTACATTCAGGGGTGTAGCTATAGGGGACCCAAAGGCCCCTCGGCAAGCTAAGAAGACACCAGTATTATTAATGGAATATTGTAGGTGAGGGCCCGGTTATACATTTTACATTGGGGCACAGGACCTCCACATTTCCCCTCTCGCTACATTAAATATTTACTTCTTAGTATTTTTTATCTGATGTTTTTCAAATGATATTGGAAAATTCAGACATATTACACATCTTATCACAAAATAATTAATGAACAATGGTAGGGCCTGGATCTGGAGTACATTTGGATCTATGCTGTGTATTTGTGATATCCAATCCTGCAGCAATGCTGGTGAATGTTTCTAAAGTATCCTAACTTCAAATGTAAATAAAAGTTATTTAGAATTAAGTGTAACTAAATGTTAACGACTTTTGACATTTCATAGGAACATTTTAGAAGCTTTGGTCGATGGGGGTCTGAGCACTGAGACCCAAACCGATCGCTAATACGAAGAAGGAACGCTGTGCCACTTAGTTACTAATCAGCTATCCTCGAGCGATGTATGGGCTCAACAGAAAGTATACGAGTCCGTAGACCGCTTGCTCGGCTTTCCGAGGAAAGCCGATCAGAAACAGAGCATCACAGTCACTCACCTGAGTGCTTCTGCCCCTTCATTTTACCGATCAGTGGCAGTCTCAGTGCTTGGATCAATCAAAACTTCTGACATGTCACTTTGACATGTGAAAAGTTTTTTTTAAAGTTTAGTTACCCTTTAATGTAAATATTAAAGTAGTAAAGTATTAAAGTTTGGTTTTACATAAATAAAGCTTAATTACAGTATAATAAAATGTTATGAAACTTTCTCATTTACTTTGTGTTCTAATTTCTCATCATTTTCAAGTTCTCTGCTTGCTGTCAATTAATGGGATCATCAAGACGAGGGAGTGATTTGTGCTGTTGATGTATTTAGCTCATAGAGAATTGTCTGGACTAGATATATCTAACATAACTGACCCCTGCAGGTCACTTATATGAAAGCACTGCGAAACTTCATCTGCTGTTGGCTTGGCTTTCTCAGGGCGGCTACATGGACAGCTATTGACTATAAAGGTATGTTCACACACAAACTCAAAAACGTCTGAAAATATGGAGCTGTTTTCAAAGGAAAACGTTTTTTAAGCCACTAGCGATTTTTGCTTCGTTTTTTACGGCCGTTTTTGGAGCTGTTATCAATAGAGTCTATGAAAAACAGCTCCAAAAACGTCCCAAAAAGTGACATGCACTTCTTTTTCGCGGCCGTTTTTTTACACGGCCGTTTTTCATAACAGCCGCGTAAAAAAATGGCCCGTCAGAACAGAGCGCCGTTTTTCCCATTGAAATCAATGGGCAGATGTTTGGAGGCGTTCTGCTCCCGATTTTTCGGACATTTTTTGGGCGTTTACGGGCCGAAAAACGGCCGAAAATAGACCGTGTGAACATACCCTAATGGTCATCCAGGCATCCATACAGCCGCTGGAAAGTCCTAGTAATATGCCTTCAATGTCTGTGCTAAGCCAACCTCTTTAGTCTGGTCACACCACAAATTATATCCCAATAATTAGACAATACTGTTCTTTGTCCTGGGTGCACAAGTCAAAAGTGCACAGCATATTGTCTCCAAACAACTGCTCATAATGGATGCCCAGCAGCGTCAGACTGGCCAACCGGAGGATCCTCTGGTGGGCCAAGGCAGCGAGCTGCTTTTATCCGGCAGCGGAACATAGACATTGTCTCTCTGCCCCGCTGCTTACTATTGTAGGCAGGGCCAGCATTAGGGGGAGCTGGGCAACTGTGGGGCACTATTTACCAGGGGGGCTTTGTGACGCTATCTACTAGGGGGGCAGCGTGGCACCATATACTGGGAGAGAGCTGTGTGGCACTATACAGGGGGAGGGCTGTGTGGCGCTATCTACTGGGGGGCTGTGTGGCACTATCTACTAGGGGGGCCATGTGGCGCTATCTACTGGGGGCTGTGTGGCACTATCTACTGGGGAGGGCTGTGTGGCACTATACAGAGAAGAGGGCTGTGTGACGCTACCTACTAGGGGGGCTGTGTGGCACTTTACATGGGGAGAGCTGTGTGGCACTATCTACAGGGGGATGTGTGGCAATATACAGGGAGAGGGCTGTGTGGCACTATCTACTAGGGGGCTGTGTGGCACCATCTACTAGGAGGAACTGTGTGTGGCACTAGCTACAAGATGGGGGGCTGTGTGGTACTATCTACAAGAGGGGGCAGTGTGTGGCACTATATACAAGAGGGGGGGCTGTGTGTGGCACTATCTACAAGAGGGGGGGCTGTGTGTGCCACTATCTACAAGAGGGGGGGCTGTGTGTGCCACTATTTACAAGAGGGGGGCTGTGTATGGCACTATGTACAGCGAGCTGTGTGTGGCACTATTATTGTGGGGCCTAAAGGGGGTACTTTTATAGTGTGTGGCACCAAGGGGGCATTATTTCCATCTGGGGCACTATAAATGGTGAGGTTTTTATAAAGGGTGGGGAGGTGCTAGAAAAGCGAGAAGCCAAGGATGTTTGTGTTGCAAATTCTACAGAGACAATTTGTAGTCGGGAGAAGGCGTCAGGGCAATCTGGGCCGGATCGAAAAGAAAAAGTGTGCGACTCCAATCTGAGAAGACGTCACCGGTGAGTCACTGTATTTCCCTGCATTGTATTAAAGGAGTGTTCACATCTTAGACATTTATGACATATCCACAGGAAATGCCAAAAATATCTGATAGATGCGGGGCCCAGCTCTGGGACCTGCACCTATATCAAGAACTGGCCACAGAATCCAGGTGGAGACTATTGGAGAGAGTGTCACGCGTGCGCGCAGCTCTCTCTATTTTGTTGTATGGTTTTTATGGAAACAGCCGAGCAGCTCTTGCTCGGCTCTTTCCGTAACTCCCATTGAACAGAATGGAGAGTGCTGCGCGCATGCGTGACCCACTCTCCACTAGTCACCTGAATTATGCGGCCAGTTCTAGATATAGGTGCAGGTCCCAGAGCTGGGCCCCGCATCTATCAGACAATTTTGCCATCTCCTGTGGAAATGCCATAAATGCCTAAGATGGGAAAACGCCTTTAATATGTCTGCAGAGCGCTTGTGTAGGACTTGTGTCTACCACTATATGCTCACTATGTGGTGGTAATATTGCTCGTTGGTTTACTACACAATTAAGAGGGGTTGCATTAGTTCTATAGAGCGGACTTGTTGGCCCCAAGAATTATTTCCTCTGGTGGGCCCAAGGTACTCCAGTCCGACATTGCTGCAGAGTATTACCCCTATGCAGAGAATACTCACAGTAGTGCCTATACAGATGTAGTCACATAGTGCCAACCAAAATAGTTCCCATACAATGGTGCCAGGGCCAATAAAATATACAGCAGTACCCATACAATACTGTTCCACTTGTGTGAGCTGCTCGCTACAAAGGGAAATTACCTTGAATCTTAAAAAAAAATTAAAACTAATTCTGTAATTTAAATGTTTTAGTTTTAGTTTTAATTGATTGTTTGTTTTTTTATAAACTATAATAAAAATAAAATAAGACAACATCCATTACATAGAATTAGACAAGACAGGGAGTAATGATTTAATATAATATATAAAATATTTATAACATTTACTGTGAGTTTGCCAAATTGTATTTCGTACATACAGAGAACTGTTTATAAACCAGAAACATTCTTAGAATTGACATTTAGCTTCTATAGCCTTCATTACACAATGTTGCTTTTTGTTCATTTTCATGCAGAACTTTACTCATAGCTTTGAACAGTTGAACCAGAGTGGTAGCTGGGCTTTCCTTCACCTGGGCCGAGGTTTTTGTTCACTTCCTTAGGCTTGTTTTTAAATACCCTGAACAAAACACACAAGACGGAGATTCTAAATTTGTCAACTAAGGCTGAGTTCATACCAGTGTTCGGCTTTCCATTGTTCTGCTCCGTTAGAGGAGCAGAACATCAGAAATACTGGAAGCGCCAGTTCCGTTGCACGATGGACACCATCGGCAGCCGAGGGCCCCTAATGACTTTAATGGGTTCCGTTGGGGTGTCTGCGGTTTTACCGGTAACAATGGCGCAACATGCTGAGCTATTGTTTCTGGTATTTTCGGCTGGATTTGTGATGGATGCCCCTAACGGAGCCTCCAACGCAGATGGCCTAACTGCTTTTTTTGTGCACCACAATAACTTAGTTATGATCTAAGTGCTATGGAAAATCCCATATAACGTGACAAATTCAGCTCTAATACTCAGCTCTATTATGATTTGACTTAAAAGGAAATAGCACAAATGACGTATATGGTTGATATATCTATATGTATGGTAGATTTAACACACAACTGGATATTATAATATAGGACTAATGGTTGATAATATAGAGCAAATTAAGCGGCATAGCAGTAATATATGTTATAATATATGCTGATTGCCTGGGTGACCACAGAGAATTGTCCATAGGTTCCAAAATGGCTGACAGTGGTTGCACCCTTCAGTTATAGGAGGATGAGCTATTTTGGAGCACAAGCTGCTGCTCTAAGAAGTGAAATACTGATCTGAGTAAGAGACCATTTATCAATAAGAATAAGTTTGATTATGTAGGTGGTGCAGCGCAAGAACTACAGAGTCATGGAATGAAAGCGTGTGCCCTGTAATGCACCAGTTGCGATATTTGGTCATGCAAGACACCGTACAATACATCATATTTTAAATAGTCTTGACCTTGGTGTTCCAGTTTTGCCATCATGGATACATTGTCCTTTAAAAACAAAGACAAAAGCATATACATTAAAAGTAAAAATAAAAATAAAAAGTACAGAAGCAATAATAAGTATGGGTATCTTGTATATATCTTGTAGAGAACGTTCCATAGAATCTCTGATAACTTCTCCCTTTCCAGTCTCCTGTCCCTAGTCTTCCTTATAAGACCACAACCTAATACCCCAATATCGTATTGTTACCAGCGTCAATTTGGCCACCAGATTAACAGAGGATGCCATGATGGGCCCAGGCTCTGAAGCGAAAGTCCAGCAGAAGAGAACTATATCTGGAGCCAATCACTTGCTACTAAGGTCTATTTCTTATAGGATGACTCACAAATATCCTATTAGACCTGATTGATGATATGTCATGGATGTGGATATGTTCTGTAACGATGAAGGGTGGAATCTCTGATTTATTTCCTCCGGTGGACCCAAGGACACCTGAACCAATGCTGTTTGGTCCCATTCACATTGTGTTTGTGCTATCCGCCTATCGTATACGCTTTTAAACGCTAAAAAAGTATTGAAACGTATTGATCAGCATATACATAGACTATTGATGGGTCAAACTTAGACCAAAATAGCATCCGTTTGGTCTATGTTTGTCATGGTTTACGTTGGGACACTGTTTTTTTTAAAATACTAAAAAAATTTAGTCTGCTATGCTACTCTGTATTTAAAAGAAAAAGGTATACGTGACATAACGTTTTTTAGCATTGATCTCAATAAACGATGTATGCAAAGTTTTTTTTATATCAGTCTTCACTTTAAAAAAAATGGACAGAAATGTATACTGACGTATGAGTATAAAATAAATGTACACGCTATAAAGAAGTAAACAGAAAATGCTACACGTTTGTAGACGTTTTTAATGGTCCACGTTTTTACAAAAAAAACGTATATGCTCGGCAGATAGTACAGACGCAATGTGAATAGGGCCTTACCAGTGTTTTCTCCATGTTCTCTAATGAGGTCACTGGGCTTAATAGAAACTGCACTTGTTTGCAGATTTTGGAATTTTTATCTCTGTCATTTTCAAAGTTCACAGTTTAGAGGAATCAGTGACTATTATATAAAAAGTGAACAATGTTTGCACCGTTCCTTAATGGGAATTATATGATAGGAAAGTACCCCCAGGAATTAAAGTTTATTATTTTACCAAGTGCCATTCGATCACTGAATTTACTACTTTCACGGTCTCATACAGGTGTAGCAGTGCTGGATTCGTAAATTTTTGTCAAACATTTTTGTGCACTCTGAGATAAGATAACTTATAGGTTTACCTTCCACTCCAGTGTTAAATGTTAAACCGTAAATAACATGTTGTGATATCATTGTGAATTGTGCCACATGACAAACTCAACTCTACTATAGTACAACTGGTCCATCAAGTCCATCAAAGACACAGGTCCATCAAGTCCAACCTTTCCCAATAAATGACACGTCATTCATTGCTTGATTAGTTATAACCTCAATGCCATTCATCAGTAAATAATAATCTAGCCTTTTTTTAAATACTGACATAGCATCTGCCATCACTACCTCTTGGGGTAGGGCATTCCATAGTTTGACTACTCTAACTGTAAAGAACCCTTTCCTATATTGATGTCTGAAACATCTTTCTTCCACACGCAATGAATGTCCTCTGGTCTTTTGTCGAGTCCTTGGAAGGATCAGATCATGTGCTAATTATTTCTATTGACCACACATATGTTTATACATGTTAATAAGATCCCCTCTAAGATGTCTTTTTTTCAAGCTGAACAAGCCTAATTTCTCTAGCCTCTCATTAAAACACCTTCCATCCCATTTAATAATCTAGTTGATCGCCTTTGAACCCTCTCCAGTTCTCCTATATCCTTTTAATAATGTGGAGCCCAAAACTTAAATTCTATAATTAAGATGTGGCCTTACAATGGATTTATAGAGGGGTAATACTACATTTTAATCACAGGTTTTTATCTCTCTTTTTATACACCCTTAAATCATATTTGCTTTTGCAGCTGCTTCTTGACATTGAGTGCTGTTGCTTAGCTTATTTGTAACTATGAAACCCATGTATTCTGTAAGTTTTATTATATACATCCCATACTTTTCTTGGGGTTTCACATATAAAATGACGGGAGCCTGTTCTGTCTTTTTAGATAAACTGTGGCCAGAATTTACAATATGAGAAAACCAGTTATTTGGGAAAAAACTAGGTCTTCCATAGAATACTAGTCACAAGAACAGCATACATTAATATAATAGTAAACATTACCTGCGGACAATGTAGATCCATTTATTTTAACTGGGTGACTTCACCCTTATACGGTTCTCTCTGCACTGGTGCTGGTTGACATACCTTTAAAAAAAAAGACTTTTTTGAAAAACACAGACAGATCAAATGATCGAGGATTAAGTATTAGTGATCAAGAACCCGATCAAAGCTGATTATTACATGTCACAATAAGGCTTCATTCACATCTGCGCCAGGGTTTTGGTCTGACGTTCCGTCTGAGATTTCCGTCAGAACGGAACCCTAACTGTAACTAACGGAAACCATAGGTTTCCGTTTGCATCACCATTGATTTCAATGGTGACGAATCCGGTGCAAATGGTTTCCGGGTTTCCTTCGTTTTGATGGAATGAATAGCGTAGTCGACAGAGCAGTATTGTGTTAGCTTCACTATATGAGGTGCCATTTGTAAACAGAATATATGTTGTATTTTAAAAAAAAATCATCACAAAAGAAGTACTAATTTGCCACAAAATTGCATTACTAAATGGTATTTTGTCTTGTGGAATGGTATTCTGCCACAAAATGTTATTCTGTATTACAGAATGTAATGCCTCCATCATTTTCCAATACTTTGTTTATTGCACAGGGGGACCAGTTATATATAATTTTAGGTTGGTCATTTATGTGGTTGTTAATTTTGGTTAAAAAAAAGTCTAAATACTAAGATCAGAAAATGTAAGTCTCATATAGGAAGTGCAGAGGTAGCAGTCACATCCAGGCCCTGGTGCCTAAGGGGGGCCCAAAGACCCCTCTGCCACATAAGACACACCAGTATAATAAATGGCACATGGTAGGTGGGGGACTGTTTACAGATGCATTGGTGGTCCAGGAGGTCCAAGTTACCCCTCTGATTGGCCAAGCTAACAATTTACTATATAATTGGTTCTATTATCACTATTCATCAAATATAGGCAATGGACTGGCAAATTCCATTGACACATTATATGGATGATGATCAAAAGATCTAAACAATCTCATGCTTGGTCAAACTAACATTGTCTATGATCTAGTCCGAAGAGCCAAACGATACGGGATACCATTTTAAGATACTAAATACACTTTTATGTCACAGAATGCAATGTTGTAACCCAGAAAATACTTTGGTGGCATAGAATGACGTATTGTAATATAGAATATTATTTTGTGAAACAGAATGGCAACAAATAATTTTTTTGTTATTTTTTTTTTCAAAGAATTCTATTTTGTGACAGGTAATGTATTTTGTGGCACAGAATTGATTTTTTTTTTGACAGTTGGATCTAATCTAACTCAATTAAAATGTTGCTAATGTTTACAAATGGCACCTCATGCCACTGCAGGGCAAAATGCCGTTAAAACAAAGCAAACATGAGGTACTGCGTTTGATCATTAAGGATTAATAAGGTGGGTTGATCTATTCCATAATAAATTGGGCCAGTTATTTTTTTTGTGACGCTCTAGCGGTGTAACATGTGCACTTTACATGACATTACTTATCATGAAACATCAGACGCCGGTGGCTTCTGCGGCTATATATTGCAATCCAATGTAGGAAAGGAAATTATTTCTACAAACGCTTTTGCCATGAAGAGTGAAATCTTCACAGTATGCCTGAGCTTGCTGCTAGGTGTACATATTCAGTATGCGGATGCCTGTGACAAGCACATTATTATCTCCATAGGTGCAATACATCTATAGAGAATACAGATTCCTAACAATTTTTTTTCATATGGTGCCGCTGAGGAATTGGTGTAATAATTGCTATAGAAAGAAGTAAAAATGTATAGTATACCTAGAATTACAATGTTTACTAGGAAACTGTTACATTCCCACCTCAATGCGATCCAGCTCCCTCTGTCAGTCCCCCCAACTGCTGCCGCAATGACTCTCACGGCAGGGCTGGCAGGGATGCCATGCGGGTCGTACGTAGAGAAAATGACTGCCAGCCTGATAAGAGGACTAGGCTCCGTATTAAAAAACAGCAGCACATTAGCTTCGGTGCCAGTTATTAGGTTAATTCCCGAGCAAGGCTTGCGTGTTTCAGTCAATTTCTGTTTGAATTGGACTCTCTATTTGACCCGAATTGTTTGACTCCTCTCCAATGTTCCGCATACACGGTACTGCTACAATTCCATTACTGAATCTCGTCTTGTCTGGCTACTCTCCTGAAATACCCACTTCTGTACTGCATACCTGGCTCTGCTACATTACTGTTACCGACAGTGGCTTCTCTGACCAGGCTTTACGCCTCACCCCTGGTACCGAATCTGACTCTGTCTGACTTCCATTGACTATTTCTGGGCTCCCTGACCACGCTGTGGTTCCTACCTTCTGTACAGCCTTGCCGACATGTTTAAAGAGACGTTAACATTTTTCATAACACATAGCAATTGTACTTACAATTCTAATTCCAAGTGTCTGACCCCCCTATCCCGTTAGCTGTGATCTAGAGAACTAACCTACTAGACCAGTTATAAGCACCTAAGTCATGGGGCCAGCTGAGTACCTTGACCCTAATCCAAGTCGTATATAAGGGGAATGCTATAGATTAAATTGTGCCATCTGATCAGTTATTTCGCTGGGTATCAAAGAATTTAAATCATTGCATAAAATTTCTTTAGCACAGAGCATTAGTACTTTGCCCCACCCACACATATACCTGTAAAAATCTCAGCTGCCAGATGCCACCACTAGGGGGCAATCTGAACACATCTGTATATGGCTCATATTGACCTAAACTGGAGCCGCATACAGAACAGACCCCTAGAGGAGTTAGACTGGGTGCAGTTTTAGTGTCGTTTTTGCATTTGTTTTTTTAAATCAAAACTAGGCCTGGATGCAAAGAGAAGAAGTATACATATGTTTAGGATTTACTTCTCGTTTTGGGTAAAAAAAAAAAAGTTGAAAAACAAGAAATGCTGAGAAGTGTAGTCCAATTATAACATCAGTCAAGGAAGTAGCTGGCGCCTCCTCCTACTTGGATTTCAAAATTATTAAATATAGTTGGCAGCCTGGGGCAAAACTGCACAAAAAGAATTAAAAACAAATGTAATCATTTTATTGTACAAAGTGAAGGTCCCATATTAGGACATGTGGATTTCATGGAGGGGGGTCCCTATAAGCCAGAGAGGAGAGCCGCTAAGAAGTGGACTCTGAATATTACATGGATGGCCGTTGATCTGATTGACCACCATACAATAAAACAGTTGCAGTACAAATGGTCAGCCGACAGAAACTTTCCCCGGCAAAATCAGTCTTGAGAGCCAGCTCTCATATTA
Source organism: Rhinoderma darwinii (assembly GCF_050947455.1). NCBI lineage: Eukaryota > Metazoa > Chordata > Amphibia > Anura > Rhinodermatidae > Rhinoderma > Rhinoderma darwinii. Next base: position 39,453,256 of record NC_134691.1, on the reverse strand, counting down.
AAGGGGTTGTCTGTGATGAGACGACCCCTTTAAATCTCCCTTGACAGTGATAAACTGACTAAATCACGCTCTATATGCTTTTACCTCATCCCGTTTTAAGATCCTGCTGTAAACGTATTCAGCAAATGGTTTTCTTGGGATATATTTGCCGTGGCCGGGTAAAGTGTGCAGGGTACCGTTTTCATACACAACTCTTCCTCCAGCAATGGTGACCAGAGGGACTCCGTGGCAAACCATTCCCTCAAATATATTGAAATTCACAGCTTGATGATGAGTTTTAACCGAAATTGTCCTGCATAAAGTAAAGATAAGATCACATATGTATAACATCCAATATAGCATTACTAATGTTTCTATATTATTGTAAATATGAATGGCTCCTTTAACACAATAGTTTGAAAGATTGTATTTCCTTAAGAATGGGGCCATTTTATTGTCCTATTGTATTAATTGTGTACTGTGCCTTTACACACGGTGTCTATCTGATAACGAAGATGCCGAGCGCAACGGTTGCTGTGACATTGTTATAAAAAAGGTGGATCCTGGCTTGTTGTGTATAGAACATTGGCACCGGGATGTACGGCGGGACGCCATTTTGGGTTGCGTTTGCTAGAGTCCTGTAACAGGGGTCGTCATCACGCCGGGGGCAGCACTTTGTGTACAAAAAGGTGGTTAGCCCGCCAAACAGTGTTCAGTGTTGAAGGAGAGCAGGAGAAACCTGAACTGCGTTCTGAAAGGAATAGGATAGGAACAGCACAAAACCGTCATGCCAAGCACTGCAATCTGTGAGCTGTAGATAAGATAGGGTGGTGACTTTTGAGGGAGTGCGCTTCTGGCCATTTCTGTTTCTGCGGTGGACTAGAGCAGAAGAGCGTTGGGTCAGAGAGAGAGAGCTGAAACTGTAGCGTCATATGAGGCATGTGAAAACCGGGCTCGGCTGTATCTGTGCTAGGGCCTGAGCTGCAGCAGGGTCTCGAACAGCAAGCGGTTCGGGGGGGAGGTGGCCCATATTGTGAAGAGAGCTAGATAGGTCAGAGGAGGAACGTAAAGGAGACTTTCGGTACAAGCAAAACAGAAGAGTGAGCCGGCAGTGTCTAGCCACACGAAAATGATTTAGAAATAGCCAGTACTGGCCCAAACCATGCAGCCCTCATCTTGCGGCCCACTAGGCCGGAGCAGACTTCTCCTTGCATTAAGTGAGTGGTGCCCTTGGCCCTTGCACTACCGGTCACATAAAATAACAAGCCAGCTATCTTGCCAGCCTGCTCCACCTGTATAGAGTTGTAACTAAGTGCTGTACCTCCCACATGGGAAGAATATATGTAATCCTCGTGGTCGAGTGCACTACCAGTAACGGCAAACTAACTGTATATATTGTTAGGTCACTTCCTCCCCCCTCTATGTGTCGGATATATGATGAAGGGGACGGCTGCCTGGCTCAGTTCATTAGCTAAGCCAATCCCTTCTCTGTTATGGCTGGATGAATGTACCCCATGTCTACCCTACAGGCGCCCCTACACTTCTCCTTAGCCATGTGTACTGCAACTATTACTGGAGTGCTCTCTCACTTTCCCAGTTCAGTGTCAGCCAGGAGCGATCTCCTTCCAGTGTCGGTTGTACGTCTCCCAGCAATGACCCCTTTAATAATAAGATACTTATGTAACACAATATAGACAAACAATAAAATGTCGGCTTGGTGACATAATCCTCGAATTTGGAGAAGTTCAGTCCAAACATAAACTCTGTCCTACTGTATATTGCTCCCCAAAGCCAAGTTCTAAACTCTATTCCAGACACTCTGATAGATGGCCAGAATGGAGCCAGACAGGAACGAACACATTTTGTCCAGACTTGATAAATCTAGGTCAGCGAGCCCGTGCTGCTTTACCTGCTCCTCTGAAATGTTCTTATTTTGCCTTTAACCTTTTCTGATTGCACAAACAGTTTGAAGGGATTATTGCCACTTCAGACACATTTAATGGCGTTAAACTCTGTAATTTATAAGCCATGGAGTAAGAGCTGGATAAAGACGCCAGCGGGATGTTCCTGTGTGCACTTTGTCACTTCAGGAGAAATCTTGCTGATGAAAAGAGGCAGGGAACGCAGCGAGAGGCTTTACTAGGTTAAAGCGATGTTTTCTGTAACACTCTACTAAACAAACTCAAAAGCATCCAATTGTCTGCACACCTCCAAACATTTCACGGACAGTGATCAAATAGTTGTGACAAGTCCCATTAGTTCGAACATACTTAGTACGGTTGAAAAAAAGACACAAGACCATCAACCCCACCTATTATTTTCATGCCGTGTTGATCCAGAAGAAGACAATAGGATGCTACTGTGTATACTTATAGATGGGTAGTAAGGGCAGTGTCCTATTTTCTGGGCAAGAGTGTACAACTTTGTAAAACCGCTAAGGCAGAAATGCTCTTGTCGAGACGGTAATTGACCTCTATGGGGTAGAGAATATGATGGCACTGTATACAATTATATTTTCCTGCCTTATATGACATTGGGCACAGAGAGGCACATAGTGCACTCTGGGCGGTACAATTGCGAAGTTACAGTGAGACACTAAGGCCCTGTTCACACGGAGGAATTTGCAGGCAGAAAAAAATATGCCTCAAAATTCCTTCAAGAATATTGAGGCAGATTTTGACCTGCATGCACAATCTTGCCATGGCTTTCGCAGCATTTTTCACCCGCGGCCATTGCAGGCTGCGTGCAAAAAAATTAAGCGAAGAACGCTTTCTCTGCATCCCATTGATTTTAATGGGAGGTCAGAGGCGGAACCGCGGCAAGAATGATTATGCCGCTTTTTTTAACCGTGAGCGGCTAAAAGCTGAATTGTTGAAATGAATAGGACCCGTGCACAAAACAAACTAGAAAACGGTTCCCTCGATAAGTGGCACTTGAACACCTGGCAGAGGATAGAATTTAAAGATAGATATTTATGTTGCCCTGACCGAGGGCAGCATAAAGTAGTGACAGACACAGTGATTACAGCGGTTTGTCACTTGTTGGTAATTTTCCGTAGCTTGGGAGAACTTACATTTTAACTTTACCTTTTCATTTGTTGAAAACTACTGATCAGTGGCGTAACTACCGCCGTAGCGGCTGCTACGGGGCCCGCGGCATGAGGGGGCCCGTGTCGCCCGCCGGCACGGGCCCCCACCATGGCCGGAGGCTCCGCTAGCAGCCGCTATGGCTGCTACAGCGCGACGCCACTGAACACTACGGCAGAGCAGGGAGGTATCTCCCCGCTCTGCCATTAAACAAAAGACATGTGTGATCGCTGGCACTGATAGGGAGAACAGGGGACTGAAAGTCCCCTGAAGTTCTCCATCACAAACCTCGGACTTCCGGGGTCTGTGTCAGCAGCTCTGTAGAAATGAATGGAGCGCCGGTCGCGCTTGTGCGCATGCGTGACCAGCGCTCCTTTCATTTTTATTGAGCTGCGCAGACACCGGAAGTCAGAGGTCAGTCATGGAGAAGTTCAGGGGACTTTCAGTCCCCCGTTCTCCCTATCGCTGCCAGCGATCACACATGTATCCCCTATCCTGTGGATAGGGGAAACATGTCTTTTGTAGGACACACTGTAGGTTGAATTTTTTGGGGGTTTGGGTACGCTGTATGGCGTTCCCTACAGGAGGGGGGGGCTGTATCGCGTTCCCTACAGGGGGGGCTGTATGGCGTTCCCTACAGGGGGGGGCTGTATGGCGTTCCCTACAGGGGGGCTGTATGGCGTTCCCTACAGGGGAGGGGCTGTATGGCGTACCCTACAGGGGGGCTGTATGGCGTTCCCTACAGGGGGGGGCTGTATGGCGTTCCCTACAGGGGGGGCTGTATGGCGTTCCCTACAGGGGGTCTGTATGGCGTTCCCTACAGGGGGGGGCTGTATGGCGTTCCCTACAGGGGGGGGGGCTATATGGCGTTCCCTACAGGGGGGGCTGTATGGCGTTCCCTACAGGGGGGGCTGTATGGCGTTCCCTACAGGGGGGGCTGTATGGCGTTCTCTACAGTGGGGGCTGTATGGCGTTCGCGCCATACAGCCCCCTCTGTAGAGAACGCCATACAGTCCCCCCTGTAGATAACGCCATACAGCCCCCCCTGTAGGGAACTACGTTATCTACAGGGGGGCTGTATGGCGCTATCTACAGAGGGGGCTGTATGGCGCTATCTACAGAGGGGGCTGTATGGCGTTCTCTACAGTGGGGGCTGTATGGCGTTCTCTACAGTGGGGGCTGTATGGCGTTCCCTACAGTGGGGGCTGTATGGCGTTCCCTACAGGGGGGGCTGTATGGCGTTCCCTACAGGGGGCTGTATGGCGTTCCCTACAGGGGGCTGTATGGCGTTCCCTACAGGGGGGGGCTGTATGGCGTTCCCTACAGGGGAGGGGCTGTATGGCGTTCCCTACAGGGGGGGCTGTATGGCGTTCCCTACAGGAGGGGGCTGTATGGCGTTCCCTACAGGGGGGGCTATATGGCGTTTCCTACAGGGGGGGGCTGTATGGCGTTCCCTACAGGGGGGGCTGTATGGCGTTCCCTACAGGGGGGGCTGTATGGCGTTCTCTACAGGGGGGGGCTGTATGGCGCCATACAGCCCCCTCTGTAGAGAACGCCATACAGTCCCCCCTGTAGATAACGCCATACAGCCCCCCCCCTGTAGGGAACTACGTTATCTACAGAGGGGGCTGTATTGCGCTATCTACAGAGGGGGCTGTATGGCGCTATCTACAGGGGGGCTGTATGGCGTTCTCTACAGTGGGGGCTGTATGGCGCTATCTACAGTGGGGCTGTATGGCGCTATCTACAGGGGGGCTGTATGGCGTTATCTACATAGGGGGCTGTATGGCGCTATCTACAGGGGGGTTGTATGGCATTCTCTACAGTGGGGGCTGTATGGCGCTATCTACAGAGGGGTCTGTATGGTGCTATCTACAGAGGGGGCTGTATGGCGCTATCTACAGAGGGGGCTGTATGGTGTTATCTACAGGGGGGGTCTGTATGGCGTTATCTACAGGGGGTGCTGTATGGCGTTATCTACAGGGGGTGCTGTATGGCGTTATCTACAGGGGGCTGTATGGCGTTATCTACAGGGGGGGGGCTGTGTGGCGTTATCTACAGGGGGGGATTTATGGCGTTATCTACAGGGGGATATATATATGGTCATTTAACCACTTAACGACCGGCGTATAGTGTTTTTACGTCGGCCATTCAGGGTAGTTCTTCTGAAGCGCCGCCTTTTCACGTCAGCACTTCAAAAGAACTTTTCCTGCATCGTGCTGCTGAAGCCCGGGATGTTAGTAACAGCCTTGGGCTTCAGGGCAACGATCGGAGACCACTAGCAGTGTTCTCCGATCATATTTAACGCCTCAGAAGCGGTGCTCAATAGCGAGCGCCGCATCTGAGTGATTTTAGATGGAGGGGGCTACCTCATCCCACTGGCATCGCCGCGTTCATTGCGGAGTGCCGATAGTTTCTATGGCAGCCTGGGGGCCTAACAAAGGCCCCCAGGTCTGCCTTTAGTAATTGCCTGTTAGGCCATGCCAGAGGCATGTTTTACACTGGCTGGCAATAATGCACTGAAATACAGAAGTATTTCAGTGTATTATTATAGCGATCAAAAGTTTGCACAGTAAAGTCCCCCAGTGGGACTAAAAATAAAGTAAAAAAAAGTTAAATAAAGTTTGAAATAAATAAATAAGTGTCCCAAGTAAAAAAATAATTTAAAAAAAACACGTTTTCCCCTTACAAAATATTTTATTATGAAAAAAAGTAAAAAGTTACTCATATTTGGTATTGCTGCGTCCGTAACGAACCCAACTATGAAACGATTACATTATTTAACCCGCACGGTGAACGCCATATAAAATATAATAAAAAACAACGCCAGAATTGCTGTTTTCTGTTCATCCTGCCTTCAAAAGAATTTGATAAAAAGTGATCAAACAGTCGCATCTAGTCCAAAATGGTACCAATAAAAACTACAAGTCGTCCCGCAAAAAAAAAGCCCTCATACAGCTGCATCGGTCAAAAAATAAAAAAGTTATGGCTCTTAAGATATGGCGACACAAAAGCAAATAATTTTGAAAAACAAATGTGTTTTTACTATGTAAAAGTAGGAAAACATAAAAAAAATCCATATAAATTTGGTATCGCCGCAATCGTAACGACCCGCTGAATAAAGTTATTATGTTATTTATACCACACGGTAAATGGTGTAAAGTTAAGACGCAAAAAAAAAAAGGCAAAATTTCTGTTTTTTCCCCAGTACCCCACTAAAAAAAGTTATTAAAAAGTTAATCAATAAATTATATGTACCCCAAAAATGGTGCTATTATAAAATACAACATGTCCCGCAAAAAAAAAGTCCTTATACAGCTATGTCGACGCAAAAATAAAAAAGTTATAGATCTTTGAATGCGACGATGGAAAAACGTAAAAAATTGCTCGGTCATGAAGGTTTAAAATACTTTCGGTATTAAGGGGTTAAAAAAGAAAAAACACCAAAAACTGTTTAAATACAAAATATAAAAAAACAAAAACCTGATTTAAATATGACATTTACCGATGATTCATTCCCTTAAAAAATGAACAGCAAAACAAAAACAATACAAATAAATAGAAACACAAATAAATAGAAGAGAACTTGTCACACCGAACCGCAGATAGATCCGCTGTACATTACATAACAGACCATTAGACGTGCACAACATCCCTTCTACCTGCACAACAGCCGAGATCAAAATAACCTCCCAACCATCTGTCAAAACCAATATGTTTCTGCTTGTTTAGCAGTCATGCCGAATCCATCACAACCAGCTAGTAATAAACCAACACAACCTTGGTCAATTTAATATGCAGACCGCATGTCATTGCCCTCGGTGCAGCCACATGGAAGGCTCCAGCTTTTGTACCTCCAATTATACCAATTTCTACTGCTTTAAATATTCAGATGTGTGATATTTAGGCTAATGGTATGTCTATTAACATTCATCTGACATTAAATTCCTCTCCCTGGAAGTGTCAGTAATTGTTCAGGATTAGCGTAGACGTCTTTCTATGACAATAATGCTCATTATACCACCCTGCCAATGCTATATCAGGCAAGGAACAGCCAAGAATATTCTGCCTTGAATGACAAGAAAAAGCGCTAGAACTCAGAATAAAATTGGTATGAAATGTGTTAAACCAGTTATTACATTGGAGGTGGAGGGGGCACTAAACAGAACGGGGCAGCAGTGGCAGCACAGTGGGTCAGTTGTTTGTACGGCCGATTTGCAGCCCTGGGGTCCTCTGTTTAAATTCAACCAGGGCAACATCTCCGCTACCTTCAACTCATTTTATTAGGTTTGTGATTTAGCAGACAGGACACCAGTCATGGTCTTTTCCATCCCAATAACTTGTATGGGACTGAGCCTCAGTGCCAGGCATACCCTGCCATATGGACAAGTCGCTGTGCCTTTGTAAACATTATAGATGGCTACCGCTCTAGCCCCCTTATTGTGCTGAGTGGTGGGATCCTGCCGGTTGTACCCGTAATGATCAAACATTGAAGAAAAACTCTTTTAAGGCTTTATACATCTTTTTAGGTGTCTTTAGCGCTAGTTGTACACACAGACAAGGCAAAGTTAATACTTGATGTCTTAGCATCCTTTAAGAAAAGACAGTGGATTTGCTATATGGTTGGCTGCTATTTTGAAGCACTGATATGTTTTCCCTTTGTAATGTGTTTTTTGCAGAAATCCAGAAATATGAACTCGAATAAGATGATTTAGTATAGGGCAATAATCTGCAAAATGTGGCTTTTCAGGTATTATAAAAAAGGGGGTACGGAGAGCAATGGAGCGGGGCGAAGCCGTAGTGGAATGCGGCTTGACTGGGGTAGAAGCAGGGAGGCTGAGAAGGTACTGTAAGGGGTTAAGGTTTTGTCAGGAAGGTATAGGGTTAACCAGTAGGTGGAGTGTGGGCTTTGCAGGGTACAGGTTACTTAAGGGGCAAAAAAGGGAAAGTGATTCAGTTTGGCGCACAAAGGGAGAAGCGCCTTTGGGTCAGGTGTGGATGGCCAAGGGTAAAATGAGTTTTTTGTACACTGCCTTCAAGGAGCTTTTTCTCCCTCCCATAACTGACATATGCTATTATGTTATTATCTGTTAATATTGGTTATTTATATGTAAGACATATATTTATGATTATGCTGAATTTGTATATTTGGTTGAAAATGTTATTTAATAAATATGGCTGCTATGGCCTTTCACCACAACAGTTGTCTGAGTCTTATTCAAGGGTAAGGGTGAGGGGTCAGAGTTAAGCCGACCAAAGTATTTGATCCTTTAAAGTTATGTCGAGGGGTATTTGACCACATCCACTGTCTGTGTAAAGGAGTGTGCCATATGATTGTTTTTCTCCAGACATTATGACATTATAGATACTGAATAATCGCCATTTCTTTTTTGTACCTTGAAAAGGTTATAAAAGATTCTCAGGCTTTTTTTTTTTTTTTAATTTAAATAGATTTCACTATAATCTACATTTATTACCTACCTACAGGATAGATGAAAAAAAGGTTAGATCACTGGGGCCCCACCGATCACGTGTTTTGTGGTCCCAAGTACCCATGTTCCCCCTCTCCAGCACAACTACAGTGAGGAGGAGTTTGTATGGGAGCGGCATCGTGCATGCTCGACTGCCGGTCCGGTCCACACAAACTCCTATGGACACGTCACTGCAGCCATATTGTGTACATACAGGTATATTAGGATTTTTTTTCTGGACATCTCCTTCTCCCTGAGGTCAAAGAGACCTAGTAGGACCTCATCCAATCACAGGCCATTACGTATGAGAACCATGTTAGCTTAGGACAGGGGTCAGCAACCTTCGGCACTCCAGCTGCTCTGAAACTACAATTACCCAGCATGCCCTGACATACCGAAACAATAAAGCCTTTGGCTGTCAGGACATTCTGAGAGTTTTAATTTTACAACAGCTGGAGTGCCAAAGCCTGCTGACCCCGGGCTTAGGGTAACACTAAGCAATCCTGAGACATGTATTTTGACATGATGTGGTACACCTATACTGTACATTTACATAACAGAATAGCTCAGAAAAAAACAGGATACAGGTAAAAGATGGACATTTTACATCTACAATATTTCGATCAGCAGCAGAAGAAGGGTATTCGAAAAGCTATAGTACAGTGATGCGTGAATAACAGTACCATGCGGTGTCCAGTGCCAACATACAACACTACAATAACTAAAGAATGCTCAAATATACCACCATAAAGTGCCCATGTAAAATCACCATAATCACAAATAGCAGTCACACACAGTACCCAAATAATATCACTATACACTGCCCAAATAACAGTACGACAGAAAGTGCAAATACTACCATACAGTACCCATATAATACCACTATACACTGCCCAAGTAACAGTACTACAGAATGTGAAAACACTACCATACAGTGCACATTCTGTAATACTGTTATTGGGGCAGTGTGTATTGGTATTATTTGGGCAAACACTACCATACAGTGCACATTCTGTAATACTGTTACTGGGGCAGTGTATAGTGGTATTATTTAGGCACTGTATGGTAATGTTTGCACATACTGTAGTACTGTTACTTGGGCAGTGTATAGTGGTATTATTTGGACAAACACTACCATACAGTGCCAAAATAAAATCACTATTTGTTCACAAACAAATATGACATACAGAATAGCCCTAGGCAGTGCCCAAATTCTAGTGTCATACGCTGCCCAAATAATACCACAGTATACTGGTCAAATAACAGTATTACAGAACATTCAAATACTACTATACAGTGCCAAAATAATATCTCCATAGGATCACATTTGGACACATATGGTCACAGTGTCCAAATAAAATACACTGTCATGATTCTAATTAGTTTAATGCTGGTTCCTACCATCCCCAGATATATGTAGGCTTAGTCCCAGTTCTGTGTTTATGAGCAGTTTAGGGACCACCTCATAGAGGGCACCTGGTGGGCTCACACAATTTGATCAAATTGTGCGCTAAGAACCTCCCTATTGTAAGTAGATTTAGCAGTAATGCATATTTATATTTAGCGACTTAGGTGACATTGGTGTTCGCAGTGTGCTGTCGCCATTTTCTTGTGTGCTGTATAAATTGCAGTCACAGGCGTTCTTGCATCTGTATACACGTTTTGTTTCATTTTGCTGGAATGTGCGGATCAAACTTTCATGTCTTTTATGTACTGCATATATGTGGGGTTAGTGACTACCTCCATTTTTGATCTTGCACTCCTCCCATTCTGCCCTGTGTGATTTTAATTAGTTTAATGCTGGTTCCTACCATCCCCAGATATATGTAGGCTTAGTCCCAGTTCTGGGTGTATATGCAGAGTAGGTCCCCACCTATGGAGGACGCCTTGTCGTGGCAGGTGGGTTCACACAATTTGATCAAAATGTGAGCTAAGAACCTCACTATTGTAAGTAGATTTATCAGTAATGCATATTTATTTATATTTAGCGGCTTAGGTGGCATTAGTGTTCGCAGTGTGCTGTTACCATTTTGTTGTGTACACTGTCATGACAGTCATACACTGCCCAAATAATACCAGTATACAGTGCCCAAATAATAGTGCTATACAGTATCAAAGTAACATTGCCATACAGTGCAGAAACAAAATGGTCCTGCACTGCCTAAGCAACATTGCTCCTGCATAGATGGACAAAGTACAGTAAGGTAGCACCAGTCGTCCTGAGGTGGAGACCCATAGATGGTGCAGTTTGAGTGTAATGAGTTGCATCTCTTCCCAACATTACAATGCAGATAATTTTCCACCATGCACTAAATATGATTTATGTCTGGGCATGGTGGACTTGAGTTGCTGACACCAGGCTTCTGGCATGGCTGCACTGAGACTGTGCTCAATTCTTTGCTGACTTACACTTCTTTGAAATTGTCTAATTGATGCTCCAGTAGTGAAGTCATTTCAACTCCAGAATATTCTCCAATTTAATCATGTTGAATTTATGCTTTGCTGACATTTTGTTGACTTAACACGGTACTTTGTTTAAGTGGATTAGGTCCTGGCGTGAATCAGATTCCCGAGGCTTGCCGAGCACAAGTAAGTAATGCTACAAATGCTGTTTTATTCTGAATTTTATAGCCCACTTTACATTTTGGAAAAAAGGTCATATAGACTGTTTCCCCACTTTGTTTCATGCACGGAAACTATGAATAGGACCGGCTCAGGGTTTATGTGGGCCCTTGGGCGACACAGACTTAGTGGGCGCTTTTGCGGGGGAACACGGCAGCAGAAAATGACAGAAAACTTTGTGCCCCCATTTAGAAGTTAGGCCCTGTTTATACCACCATATAGAAATTAGGCCCCCATTTTGTGCCCCCATATATTTAGTGCCCTCTGTAGGCAGTGCCACACAGCCCCCCTCCCAAGTAGTGCCGAACAGTACCCCCAGGTAGTGCCACCCCCCAGGTAGTGCCACTCAGCCCCCCTTCCAGGTATTGCCACACAGCCCCCCACCCAGGTAATGCCACACAACCCCCTCCCAGGTTTTGCCACACAGCCCCTCTTTGGCCGGGGATTCCACTTCTGAAGGAGCCATGACGGCTGCATCATTACCCGGCGGTCGAGTGGGTCCCTCCAAGGGTATTTGGCCCTGGCACTTGACCCGGTTCGCCGGGTGCTCACACCGGCCCTGACTATGAATATGTACCTTTATTTATCTGAACCAGCTGGTGCACATTTATAGTAAAGTAATAATATAGTAGAGTAACTGGTGCAACTTAAAAATATAGTATAATCCATATAGATAAGCAGTGGGAAGATCCTAAGGCCCCATTCACACTACAGGGATACTAGACCATGCCGTCACATGTCCGCAGTAAGAACAATAGGCCCCAAGTGGGGCAATTCACATGACCGATTTTTTGACGGTCTGTCAAAAAAATGGAACATATCCTATTTTCGGCCATTCTCCCGGCCGCACGGCTCCCATAGAAGTCTATGGTGCCGTGCCACAGCCCCCTTGTAGATGGCAGCCCCCCTGTCTGAAAGATAGCGCCACTGTAGCTCCGGTAGGAGCGGAAACCCTCTAATCACTGGCCACAGTGTTGCCGAAGCTACATTGGCACTATCTACATGTAGGGGGGGTGCCATCTACGGGGGTGCTATCTACAAGGGGGCTGTGTGGCACTACCTACAGGAGGATGTTCGTCATTATATACAGTGGGCAGTTTGTGGTACTATCTACAGAGGGCAGTGTGTGGCATTATCTACAGAGGGCAGTGTGTGCCATTATCTACAGAGGGCAGTGTGTGGCATTATCTACAGAGGGCAGGGTGTGAGATCATCTACAGAGGGCAGTGTGTGGCATTATATACAGAGGGCAGTGTGTGAGATCATCTACAGAGGGCAGTGTGTGAGATCATCTACAGAGGGCAGTGTGTGGCATTATATACAGAGGGCAGTGTGTGAGATCATCTACAGACGGCAGTGTGTGGCATTATATACAGAGGGCAGTGTGTGAGATCATCTACAGAGGGCAGTGTGTGAGATCATCTACAGAGGGCAGTGTGTGGCATTATATACAGAGGGCAGTGTGTGAGATCATCTACAGAGGGCAGTGTGTGAGATCATCTACAGAGGGCAGTGTGTGGCATTATATACAGAGGGCAGTGTGTGAGATCATCTACAGAGGGCAGTGTGTGGCATTATTTACAGAGGGCAGTGTGTGGCATTATCTACAGAGGGCAGTGTGTGGTATTATCTACAGAGGGCAGTGTGTGGCATTATCTACAGAGGGCAGTGTGTGGCATTATCTACAGAGGGCAGTGTTTGGCATTATCTACAGAGGGCAGTGTGTGGCATTATATACAGAGGGCAGTGTGTGAGATCATCTACAGAGGGCAGTGTGTGGCATTATATACAGAGGGCAGTGTGTGAGATCATCTACAGAGGGCAGTGTGTGAGATCATCTACAGAGGGCAGTGTGTGGCATTATATACAGAGGGCAGTGTGTGAGATCATCTACAGAGGGCAGTGTGTGGCAGTATATACAGAGGGCAGTGTGTGACATTATCTACAGAGGGCAGTGTGTGGCATTATCTACAGAGGGCAGTGTTTGGCATTATCTACAGAGGGCAGTGTGTGGCATTATATACAGAGGGCAGTGTGGTACTATTTACAGAGGGCAGTTTGTGGCAGTATCTACAGAGGGCAGTGTGTGGCATTATATACAGAGGGCAGTGTGGTACTATTTACAGAGGGCAGTTTGTGGCAGTATCTACAGAGGGCAGTGTGTGGTACTATTTACACAGGGCAGTATGTGGCAAAAAATTGACAAATTAAATTCCTCAGTTTTTAAAACGGACAAGGAAAAAAATTGATACAAAACGGGTCAAAATAGGGCGTTAAAAACGGAAACACGGCCCGGAATAGAAACGGAACGGATGCAAAATGGATGCAAAATGGCCGAGAAACATGGACCAAAATGTCAGTTTTTATCGGACACACGCACAACACCGTACACATCCGTAGCGGCTGTGACTGGGATTGCAGCTCAGTCCCATTCACTTGAATGAGTCCAGAACTGCAATTCCAGGCACAGACGCTATGGATGTGTACAGCGCTGGTCAGCTATAAAGAGACCGTGGTGTTCGCTGCCGCGGGCCCTTCAGTTAGCTAATTGGCGGGGCTGCCGGAAGGTAGGATTGGTTATCAATATAAAATGCCTGGAGAACCCCTTTAACTGACCTTTACTGAGCAATGGTTCAAGCCATGATATAAACGGATGTGTGTCTAATGCCCCTCAAGATGATTTCACCAGGACTATGTTATGCAGTTTAAAGGGGTTGTCCACAAGCAGAGATTTTGAAAACCATGAGGAATTAAATAGAAATGTTTATTGGAAAATTGTGTAACTTTTACTTATACAAAAAATACAATTAATTTGCTGAAACCAGACAAGCCCTTTAGATGTTACCATTTATATCAATGAGGTTACCATCTACTCTAGAAGCAGCCTGTGGGTTATTTTTCTCACTCCAGATAATTCTAGATATTAGAGGTTTCCTGGTTTTTGTACATAACGAATCATACATGTAAATCAGGAGCACAACAAGTAATCATGGGCTTCATAGCATAAACTGGAATTGGACTCCATTTAGTTATTGATACTCGGCGCAGCTAGGAGTTTGGGGTTTGAGGAAATAGGCTATGATTCTTATAAGTAATGATTTACGACAGCGCCGGCCTTAGGAGAATGCAACCTGTGCGGTCACACATGGTGCATGAGCCACCACTAAAGAAGGGGGTGCCACAGATGGCCTGGCACCAGAGTCTTGTGACCACAACAAAACTTAATATTAACCCCTTCCCGACATCCGCCGTATATATACACGGCGCTGTCGGGCAGGGGTTCCTGCAAAGTGAAGTACAGTTTAGTCTCGGTCAGCTGTATGTTACAGATGACACCTTGCTGTAATGACTAGGATGGAAGCTAGCCTCCGATCCGGCCGATTAACCCCTCAGATGCTGCGCTCAAAAGCTTTCTGAATGCTGCTTTGAATACTTTGAGGGGTGCAGTTTTTAAAATGGGGTGATTTATGGGGGTTTGTAATGTATGGGCCTCTCAAAGCCTCTTCAGAACTGAACTGGTCCCTGATAAAATAGCCATGACAAAGGCATTCTCTCTTTGGTGCGATCTTAATCCCTGTATAATATAGTATCAGTTCCGTCCTTTACATTTAAAGTTCCTTTAATGTCTGCACTTGCTTGTATTCCTATATAGTATTGACCAGTAGTAGCACAATGTACTACAGGTTTACATCAGTTCTATTATATATGCCTACCATACTTGCCAACTGTCTCGAATTTGCCGGGACTGTCCGAATTTACAGAGACAGTCCCGGCAAATTACTGTCCCGGGACTTGTCCCGGTAACTGCTACATTCAATTGTATCTGCATCTTCAGGACTCAGATACAATTGAATACTATGGCAGAGCAGGAAACAATCTGCTTCTTGCTCTGCCATTCACTCATCCTGGAGCGAAATCCCCGGCCAAAGCATTGCCGATGCACTGGCCGGGGATTCTGCTGCAGGAGGGGCCACTGACGTCACTGCCCTTATATGGACAGTGAAGTCAGGGCTCTCTATATGAGTGGAATTCCCGGCCAGGGCAACAGTAACGCTTTGGTCGGGGATTCCGGCACTCCAGGAGTCCCTGACTTCATTGTTCATATATGGACAGAGATGTCGTCAGTGGCTCCCTCTATGAGCAGAATCCCCAGCCAGGCGTCGGCAAGGATCTGGCCGGTGATTCTGCTGCAGGAGATGCCCCTGACGTCACTAACCTTTTCTGTGAGATTTCCAGCAAGGGAAACAAAATCTCGTTTACCTCATAATCTCGCGAGATTACGCGTGGCTTGCTGTAATCTCACAGAAAAGAATCAGAAGTGTCAGGATTCTGAATACACATGACGTCCAGGCTGGAGGTCATGTGTATTCATTATCAGGACACTTGTGTATGTGGCTGCACATCGTTCTAGTGCATGATGCTGATTGGTCACTGATTCGTCAGCATCATACATTTCTATTCACAACGCCCAGTTAGTAAAACAAGTAAACACGCCCAGTTAAAAACACAATACACGCTCAGTTGGACATACGAAAAAAAAAACACGCCCAGTTGTCCATTTCAAAGCTCATTTGCATGTATATAAAATAGCTCATAACTTGGCCAAAAATGAAAGTTTAAAAAAAAAAAAAACGTTACTGTTATCTACATTGCATCGCCGATCACATGCAATAGGAGATAGGGATTTGAGAATCTGGTGACAGAGCCTCTTTAAGAACAGCACATCTTTCCTGTGCCACCTTTATAACCCCTCCCTGACCCCGCTCCCCTGCTCTCCACTCTCCCATCGCCATTGTAAATACGACACCGCTCAGTGTCGGGACGGAGAGGGAGGCGCGCAGGGTGTCTGCTCTGCAACTGAAGGGAAATCCTGACATGATGGACTCAATAACCACCGCTAGTGGTTTCCTCAGGAGTCTCCGTGCACAGCAAGAAAAGAGCCATATAGGCAGCTGCCTGCACAAAAGGTGAATGTGTGTAATGTATGTACTGTAAGTGTATAGTGTATGTCTAGTGCGTAATGTATGTAGTGTAGTGTGTATAGTGTAGTGTGTAATGTATGTATGTATTGTAGTGTATAGTGTAGTGTGTAATGTATGTATTGTAGTGTATAGTGTAGTGTGTAATGTATGTATTGTAGTGTATAGTGTAGTGTGTAATGTATGTACTGTATGTGTATAGTATATGTCTAGTGTGTAATGTATGTATTGTAGTGTATAGTGTAGTGTGTAATGTATGTATTGTAGTGTATAGTGTAGTGTGTAATGTATGTACTGTATGTGTATAGTATATGTCTAGTGTGTAATGTATGTATTGTAGTGTATAGTGTAGTTTGTAACGTATGTACTGTGTGTGTATAGTATGTCTAGTGTGTATTGTATGTAGTGTAGTGTGCAACGTATGTACTGTGTGTATAGTATATGTCTAGTGTGTAATGTATGTAGTGTAGTGTGTAACGTATGTACTGTGTGTGTATAGTGTAGTGTAGTGTGTAATGTATGTATTGTAGTGTATAGTGTAGTGTGTAACGTATGTACTGTATGTGTATAGTATATGTCTAGTGTGTAATGTATGTATTGTAGTGTATAGTGTAGTGTGTAATGTATGTATTGTAGTGTATAGTGTAGTGTGTAATGTATGTACTGTATGTGTATAGTATATGTCTAGTGTGTAATGTATGTATTGTAGTGTATAGTGTAGTGTGTAATGTATGTACTGTATGTGTATAGTATATGTCTAGTGTGTAATGTATGTATTGTAGTGTATAGTGTAGTGTGTAACGTATGTACTGTGTGTATAGTATATATCTAGTGTGTAATGTATGTAGTGTAGTGTGTAACGTATGTACTGTGTGTGTATAGTGTAGTGTAGTGTGTAATGTATGTATTGTAGTGTATAGTGTAGTGTGTAACGTATGTACTGTATGTGTATAGTATATGTCGTGTGTAATGTATGTAGTGTAGTGTGTAACATATGTACTGTATGTGTATAGTATATGTCTAGTATGTAATGTATGTAGTGTAGTGTGTAATGTATGTATTGTAGTGTATAGTGTAGTGTGTAACGTATGTACTGTGTGTGTATAGTATGTCTAGTGTGTATTGTATGTAGTGTAGTGTGCAACGTATGTACTGTGTGTATAGTATATGTGTAGTGTGTAATGTATGTAGTGTAGTGTGTAACGTATGTACTGTGTGTGTATAGTGTAGTGTAGTGTGTAATGTATGTATTGTAGTGTATAGTGTAGTGTGTAACGTATGTACTGTATGTGTATAGTATATGTCTAGTGTGTAATGTATGTAGTGTAGTGTGTAACGTATGTACTGTATGTGTATAGTATATGTCTAGTATGTAATGTATGTAGTGTAGTGTGTAATGTATGTATTGTAGTGTATAGTGTAGTGTGTAACGTATGTACTGTATGTGTATAGTATATGTCTAGTATGTAATGTATGTAGTGTATTGTGTAATGTATGTATTGTAGTGTATAGAGTAGTGTGTAACGTATGTACTGTATGTGTATAGTATATGTCTAGTGTGTAATGTATGTAGTGTAGTGTGTAACGTATGTACTGTATGTGTATAGTATATGTCTAGTATGTAATGTATGTAGTGTAGTGTGTAATGTATATATTGTAGTGTATAGTGTAGTGTGTAACGTATGTACTGTATGTGTATAGTATATGTCTAGTGTGTAATTTATGTAGTGTAGTGTGTAACGCAAATTGAATTTGCTTACATTTACCTTACTCACTGCAGGCAGCTCACGAGTCACGATCTGACTGTGGTCAGACCGTGACTCGTCAGCTGCCTGCGCCCAGCGTGAGTACGTTGCTTGGCGCAACAACGTTGTATGCCCGGAGTGAGGGAGCGGGAGGTGCGCTCAACAGGCAGTGCAGCATCGAGCCACCGGTCAGTAAAAAACAGACAGACTACCGTGAGTAGAGAAAAGTGTGACAATTGGAGTAAGAAAAAAAAGCAGAGTGCCTAGGGACACTAGCATTTCTAAAATCATAAAATGAATGACATTTATTTTATGATTTAAGAAACGCTAGTTTTTTCAGGCACTGGCGTCTTAAATCGAAAAAGGCCCGAGTGGATCATGCCCCATATGGAGTTAAAGGGGGTTTCTCACAAACATGTATTCCTAATCCACAGGGTAGGGGATACATGTGTGATCGCTGGGGGTCTGAACACTGGGACCCCCATTGATGAGGAGAACAGGGAAACGAAAGTCCCTCGTAGTGCTCCATAAGAATGGAGAGCTAGTGCGCATGCTCGATCATTAATGGAGCGCTGGCTGAGCATGAGCATTAGCTCTCCATGCTTATGTAGCACTTCGGGGGACTTTTGGTCCCCCGTTTTCCTCATCGCTAGGGGCCCCAGTGGCTGGACCCCCAGAGATCACACATTTAACCCCTTATCCTGTGCCGCTGCAGCCAATCGCTGGCCTCAGCAGTGATGCTGCCATGAACGGCACGTGACCGCTGAGGCCAGCGATTCACTGCAGCTATGGCGATATTATACTGTATGGGGGCATCTGTGTGGGCATTAAACTGTACGGGTACAAATATGGGGGCATTATATTGTGTGGGGGCAGCTATGGGGCATTATATTGTATGGGAGGTACTATGAGGGCATTAGTGCGTCCCACACAGTATATTTGGGTATTATACTATGTCGAGGCAGCAGTGGGAGCATTATACGGTGTGGAAGGAACTATGGGGTATTATACAGTGTGGATGGTCAGCTATAGAAGCATTATACTGTGTAGGGGGTTCTATGGGAGCATTGTACTATGTGGGCTGAATGGGTGGGGTTAGAGGCGTGGCCTAACAGGGCCGCTTCTATTGTCCCTATTTGTGAAAATGAAAAGTTGGGAGGTATGCTAGCCACACCCACTAGATAGACCACACACCCATATGACACACACACCAAAGACGACACACCCTAAGTGTCCCTGGAAAAAAATTTAAAACGTTGGCAACTATGTGTCTACTACCTGAATGACTACTTTGTATGAGCGGGAGATATATCGGTAACAGGGCCGACCAATCTACCTGTGACTGATCATCCCTACACATCTACAGAATACAGGCGTCTTTTCCATCAGAGGAGAAGTCTGTCGCTTTGAGATATACAGTGTATATCGGAGTTTGGGTCGCTGCTGTGTTTCCCTATAACTTGGTACATAATATCTCGTCTCCCAGACCTTGATAACTGTCCTTGAAGTCAATTCAAGTGATAAGACACAACTCATGTTATATTGCAATAAAGTTAATAAAAAATGTCGGAAATGTTATACCTTGTAGCTTCCGGATCCCAGATAACAACATCTGCATCGGAGCCTTTTGCTATTTTCCCCTTCCTTGGATACATGTTAAAAATCTTTGCTGCATTGGAACTTGTGACAGCTACAAATCTGTTTTCATCCATATCACCGCTGTGCTGGAGAACAAAGGAAGAAAAGCATAAAACGTAGCAATATGGGGTGCAGAGCTAGCAGTCGCACCCGGCTCTGCAGCCTGAGGAGTCCCAAAGGCCCTTTTACAATATAAGAAGACACCGGTATTATAAATGGCACTTGGTAGGTTGGAACCCTATATATTGGGAGCTTCAAGTCTCCCCTGTGCAAACTTTTTTTTAGAAGATACAACAGTCACCACTTGCTGCTCTGTAAATGAAGAACTAGCCCCAGTTTTCTATAGACATCAATAGCAACAGTGACATCTACTGGATAAGATTACATACTGCACTGAATTAAATGTACAGGTGTTATAATTTGTGATTATATTATATAAAAATAATTATATTTTATTATAGAAGAGATATTTAAGAATAGTATTTGGTAATAAGTCTTAGGTGATATTGCTACCACTTGCCTTAGTGTATGATCGTGCAGGAAATGTAGACTGTGAGCCTTACTGGGGACATACTGTAGATCATTGAATAGAGATTTTGTGATCAGCCCTGCAGAAAACGACTAGGACTACAAAAATACTTATTTTTTTCACCACAGAGCAATAGACATGTGACTATGAAGAGGATTTATTTTGTGGTCTTAGAAAAAAAAAGCTGCACCCCCACCCTCCCACTATAGAATAACATGATAGTTGCATGTGCATGAGACACCATATAATAAAAAATACTCTTTTCAAGAAAAAAAGTCACATGCTTTGAAGCTGATGCTAGAAGGGAGATTAACTGCTTTACCTGCTTGCTGTAACAATGTAAAAATAACTACCTACAGCCTCCACTAGGAGGAGCTCACTGCATGCAAATTTATATGGCTCCCATTGGGTTCTATATACTAGCCTTTTACAGCTCCCCCTAGTGGTGGCTGTATGAAGCAAGAATGTTATTATATATCAAGTCAGAAAACATTATGAAATGAATCAGCACAGAATTTGTAACCCAAAAACAGACTGTAAAACAATAACTTTAATAAAGGTATAGTACATGTGGCAGAGTAGGGGCCATTCTAATTTTTGCTATGGGTCCCTATGATTTCTGTGTACGACACTGCTAGGTAGCAGAGCATAGCAGACTACACTATACTGCCAAACAGAAATTACCAAAACGTAATTGAACGGAGGCTGATGCCATTTGCCATTGGAGCAATCCCATTGAAAACAATGGCGCCATGAATGGAAACATTTCTCCATGTTTTTTCTGTAAAACATTTGATATCTTACCACTCCTTTCTCCCAAATCACAGACATTCTGTCCTCAACGCCGTTCACTCCATTTGGAATCTTAGTGAAATCGTCTTTCCCAAGTGCCTTCTGGCAAATGTCAAACGTACAGTTATCTGTTCCTGTAACACTCAGGTCATCACTGCAACATGAAGGAAAGTTAGGAAGGGTTTTCCAAGGAACAGGTGAAAAAATAATTCAGCTCTAAACCACTGTATGTACGTAATGATGAGGAGTACAGAATGTATCAATGTGACGGCGTGGTCCCTGGATAATAATCTGTGAGTGCTGCTCTGAAGTTTACTACAGCTTTCCTCTCTCCCCAGCTTACTCAACTAGGAAGCCTGTGGCCTGCACTGCACTGTGGAAGCAACATCGAATGGGAGTTAAGTATTGGAATTATTTTTTCTCTGTGATACACTTAATTTTGGGGGCACTATATGTTAGCCCTATTACTAATGGGAGCACTCTGAGGGAGCACAATTACTTTTGGCGGCACTATGAAGGGAACTTTTACTATCGGGATCCCAGTTCCGTTACTTTGGGGACACTATGGCGAGCACTATAATTAAGAGGCACTATAAGGGAGCACTACATGTATGGGGACACTAAGGCCCACTTTCTTTTGGGGGGACTATGGGAAGCACTATTATTATGGCACAGTTACTTTTGGAGGCACTGTAGGGGAGCATTAATACTTTTGATGGCACTCTGCTGTGCACAATTATTTTTGAGGGTACTGTGTGGATATTATTATTAATGGGGCACTCTGCTTGGCACAATTATTTCTTGGAGCACTGCATGGGCACTATTACTGTCAGGGGCACTATCAGCTTGGCAAAATTGTTTTGAGGGTAAACTCATCTGTGGCGGTATTACTGTCAGGGGCACTTTTGCTCGGCACCATTATTTTTGAGTGAACTATGCGTGGCACTAATTATTGTAGGAGGACCAGTCTGTGTGGTACTAGTACTTTCATGAGGACTATATGTGTGGCACTATTATTTCTGCAGGACAATATTTGAGGGCACTTAGAGGAGAGAAATATTACTGTTGTTGGCACTCTGCTTTGCACAATTATTTTTGGGAGCACTGTGTGGGCACTATTATTGTCAGGGGCACTATTTACTTGCTAAAATTAATTTACGGGGCAGTTAGTGTGCATTAATATTGTCATGGGCACTATGAGCTTGGCACGTTTATTTTTGGGGAACACTATGTGTGTCCCTAATTACTGAAGGGGGCACTATGTGTGTGGTACTATTATTTTCAGGGGGACTATCTGTATGGCACTAATATTACTGCAGTACAATATTTGGGGTACTGGGCAGAACTTCAGGCACAGTATTGGGAGTAGCAGCAGGATAGTGAGTTTGTGTAGAGAAGGTGGGGGATTCACTGGAAAAACAAAGTCTGGGCTGGATGGAGAAGAAATGGGGAGGATAACTACACCAATCAGAGAAGACTTCACCTGTGCGACACTGAATGTCATTGTGAGTTCTGCCTGTGACTTTGTCGGATCAGCACTGGATTCACTTGTATGGTGGTATTCGGTAACTGTATTACTATTGTCACAGGTGTTTGGCTCTTTACAGTTATCATAGATCTGTCTCCTTTATTTACTGATACCATAATACCCTTTTATTAGCTAATGTCTATATAATCACAAGGATGAAATGTTGGAAGCTACAATGAATGTACTTACTTAGCAAGTAAATGCATGAGATATTTTGGGGTGGACGGATCAGGTCGAAGTGGGGGTCCCATCACATGTCCTGCAGCATGACTCCAATCCTTGTGCCAATAATTAGTGCCATCAGTGCCAAGGCCAGCAGCTATGGGTTCACCAAATACCACTTTACCTGCAACAAATCAATGGAAACAGTTAACAAGCTCTGGATCGCGGATAGGTCAGTGTCTCCCCTCACCTTTTCTAATGTTAAAATTAAATTTGAAAAGAAATGTCAGCTGTATCTCCCCTGGTGACAAAACAAAAAAAAAAAAAAAAACTAATAATGCCGGCTCCTTAATGCTGAAAATGCAGCTTTGTTACAAGCACACTATAAATCTTCATCTGACATGTTTCCCCAAAGAGTGAGCCTCCTACAGTTAATAAAGGCTCTCTAAACACGAGAGAGCGAGGCCGCGACGCTGCGCGCTGTATAAAATATGGAAAGTGTGAACGGCTTATATACAGAGCATCTCGATAAAAAGATGATTTCTGCACAATAATGCTAATGCTGTTTATACACACAGTCCTTGCCTTTTAAAAGGTGGCACCCTCCCCCCCCCCCAGCTTTTAGAGAGCAGTAATATTTGACATTTTTATGCAAAATCCACAATGTTCAGATGAAAAACCGCGTTAATAATGGAAGTCGTTAATAACAATGTCTCTAAAATGACAAAGGAATGCCTAAATAAAGATCACCAAGAACAAGTACGTCCTTGAGTCGTCCTCTTCTAATCTTATCCTCGTAAGGCCTCATGCACACTTCCGTTTAACGGATAGCCCACTGACCCATTCATTTCGATGGGATCATGCACACATCCATTTTTTTGCGGATCTGTATGTCCGTTCCGCGAGTCCTATTCCTGCCCGTTTTTGCGGATCAGTCTCGCCCATTCTACAATATGGATTTGTCAAAAAAATGGACCGCACACGGAAGACATCTGTGTGTGGTCCGTTTTTTGTGGATCAGTTGCCAGTCAACGTCAGAGCAGGCCAATTTTCCCTCCTTCCGTTTTATTTTTTGCGGTCCATGAATCACGGAAGACACGCAGTACAGATGCAAAATATGGAGAAACAGAACGGATACGGAATGAACATGGAAACTATACGGACATCAAAACGGACACTCGGATCCATTTTTTACGGCCTTATAAACGATGGAGGATGTGTGCATGAGGCCTTGGCTGTTTCTGGGAAAGCTGGGTAACAGCCAATATGGTTGCCATTGCAGCTTCCACAGGGTTTTCCACCTAGCTTTTCCAGGCCACAGACAACTCCTTTCATATGGGAGCCGAGGAGGCGATCAGTTGATCCCCACACCGCTGGCAAAGCTGATTTTACAGAAATTATGTGTTATTACATTCAGATGAATGACCCTCCATGTAATACATGAACAGTTCTGGCTCATAAGGGGTTCAGAGTTTGACTCTTTTAAGGTATACTCTACGCAAAACCGATACACTGCGTTATTTCTCATGTAAGGCCTGAGGGGGTGGAGCATGACACAGAGATTCAAAGAACACCTAATAAAGAATCCCTTTGTCATGCACCGCCCCCTCAGGCCTGGCATTGGGCATAATACAGTGGGTCAGGGTTTCTGTATTTTTTTTGCAATTCCTGAGTATACGCCCTCAAAAATATCACTGACAAAGGGCGTGGGCAGCCAAAATTCAGGCTTGCCACCAGAGCAAATCCCTTTCAGTTAAAACATCTATTAGAGAAGCATCTCAGCTACTACTGCACCAGAGCACTCGAGCGAGCGCTTTTGACTCTTCGTTCTGCTGATCAGTGGGGTAACGGGTTTGAGACGCCCACCAATCATGCATTGATGGCCTATCCTAAGGAATCAACAAGGAACAAGTGGACTGAAGACCAGAAAGATTACCAGTAAACAAATAACCCCTGTCACCCCTCCCCGCCTAAAAAAAATAAAAAAAAATGGAGCACAATGGCCGGATGTGTTTTTTTCCTGCCTTCCTCTGGATGGAATAGTTTAATCTGATAATAAACCATAGGACACAATTAACTAATCAATGGCTG